>NW_017307040.1:490188-528634 GCF_000935625.1 Nanorana parkeri
GATGTGATTTGTCATTTTGTTAAGTGCATTAATTTCTGTTTTTTATTTTCAGATGCTATTAGTTACATTTTCCTCCACAGCAATAGTAACAGTCGCAGGGGTTAGGGCAAACCATATAGCAGCACAACTTCATGTTAGCAAGCAAAAAAATAACTAAACTTATTCAGCTCCTCAGATTTCGGTTGCATACATTTGCAAATCCACGTTGAAGCCACGCTGCTCCATTAAGGCCCCCAGGGCCGCCGACAGGGGGTACAGGCAGTTCTCCCGTACCGGGCCCCATCAGGTTGGCAGAGGGGTAAGGCCAGACTTGTAAGGTAAAGCCATTATTGCAGTAACAGAAGGGATCTAATTACCCGCGTCGTCTATCTTTGCGCTTCGCTTGTTCTTATACAAACAGAGTTAAAGGGAGAGGAAGGGCTGCGTGCACAGGGCCCCAGTGATGCAGCATGCTGCAGGATGTAACGGCGGCACACAAGTCAACGCAGTCAGCACTTGCCTCTCTCCCTCCCTGGGGCAGGATGTTGGCTCTCTGATTAAAAGGCAGGGCACAGGTTGTGTTTGTTTTCAGGTGATGTGGGAAGGGGGGGGGGGCTGTCTGGGGCCCCATGATTTCTTGATAAGTGAGCTCTTCAACTCAAAATTATCTGCATTCCCAACCAAAGCCGGCCATACACTAGTAGATATTCCTACAGACGTTCATAGGAAAAATCTCATCAGGACATTCGATCAGAGACTTGGGGAATGGCATTCTAAGGCTGGGCACACACCTTACAACCATCACAAGACCTTAGTCTTGCGATGGTTGTAAGGTAATTAAAAAAACGTACGATCTGCCTATCTTGGACAGGCAGATCGTACTTGCGATGATCGCAAGCCGCGTCCCCCTGAGGGGCGGGCTTCCGATGAACGCAATGCCGAACGGGCAGTGTGCGCTTGCGCACACCGGCCCGTCCGGCTTTTATCTTACGAACGTGCTACACACCGCCAAAAATCGTACGATTCTCGGCGGGTTTTCCAACGTGTTCGTAAGATAAAAGTCGTGCGACCTTACATTAGTAGAGGTCGCACGGCTTCCACACACTTACTATTATCGCAAGGTGTGTGGGCACCTTTAGTTTTGTTTGTTTTTAACATTCGATTTCGGAATGAATGGAGTTTGCCAAAGAAAATCAAATTAACTCTTAGGCCTCAATCACACGAGAAAAAGCCGGCATTTTCAGCTCCATGCTGCGTACACGGCCGTATCGGGGAGCTCCCGGAAAGGACAGGTGCTGGGTGTGATTAGTACGCAGCCCCGGTCCTTCTCTATGGGAGTATGCAGCCGTACGCCCCCCTACGCTCACCCTCCCTGCACGGCCGTACAGGTGACTGTACTCGTACGCTGATAGGATGGATCCTGTCTGCGTCCGAGCTGGGACACCACTTGGGGTGAGCGTACGGCCGCGTACTCCCATAGAGAAGGACAGGGGCTGTGTACTAATCACACGCAGCACCTGTCCTTCCCGAGAGCTGCCAGATATGGCCGTGCACGGAGCTGTACGTGCCGGCCTTTTCTCGTGTGAATGAGGCCTTAGGATTTTCGTTCCTTCGGGGAAAATGTTTCCATTATTGCGGTCGAAAAGGACCATTAACTATTAGAAAATCAAAGAGACGTCCCGGAGATGAATTTTTTCGAGCAAAGTTCTACTAAAGTATGGCCAGCTGAAAGCAGAACTCCAGGCAAATCAAATCTTAGCCCTTGGAGTGGGACTACCCCCTGCACTGAAAGGGTTAAGTGCTCGTTTTGCCTAGGGAGCTAAAATAACAAAGTTATACTCATCCGAACCTCGATCCCGGCTTTCTCTTAGGTCTCGTTCCCACCTTGGCGTATTTCCGCCCGTCCCTAACGCGCTACAAAACGGCCCACGCCTGAAAAGGTACATGTACTGCTTTGGGCCGCGAATCGCGGTAAAAAAACCGCGCGACAGACGCGCATATGCAATACGCCTAGGTGTGAACGAGACCTTACACCGCTCCCTCCAGCCTGTCTCCTCCGGCGATGGAATGTCCCTCGGCATTCTCACGCTCCAACACACTGTATTGGATGTGATGATTCAGAGGACCTTAGACCGCTGGAGCGGAGGAGGAAGGAGGCTGAAAGGAGCAGTCTAAGAGCAAGCCGGGATCGTGGTTCGGGTGAGTATATCTCTTATTTTAGCTACCCCAGGCAAACCAAGCACTTAACCCTTGCAGTGTGTGGGGTAACCCCACTGCAAGGGTTAAGATTCGATTTGCCCCAATGCCCCAAGTTCTGCTTTAAGGGACATTTATAGCAATGGATACATTGAGAGCGGGCTCACCTGAAAGCAGCCTTCTCCTCCTTCACGGTAACGCAACACTCCATAAGACCAACACCACTCAAAGCAGCTGAAAACCTCCAATGCAGGAGTAGGCAAACTCCAGCTGTGGTGCAACTACAAATCCCATGGGGCATTGGAAGACTGGCAGGACTCCCAGTGGCAATTTATAGTTTCACCACAGCTGGAGGGCTGGGGTTTGCCTACCCCTGCTCTCGTATTCACCAAATCCAGCAAAAGCAACAATGGCAACCGCTCAGGTCAATTTAAAACTAGCTAAAAAGGGGAAGGTGCACATGGGCAGGGAATTGATCTGTATCTTGCCTTGCCCATGTGCACCCTTCCCCTTTTTTTGGTAGTTTTAACTTGATCTGAGAGGTTGCCATTGTTTCTTTTGCAGGACATGCCATATATGCCATGTAATAAAATTATGTCACAGGGTTAATACTAGCGAGACAAAGTAATTAAAGCGAATTAAGAGAGCGAATGCTGTATAAACCTTTCAGAAGTTAATGCTGATTTTAGTACTTTAAGAATGAGCATTCCAATTTTTGCATGCGCTCAGGTATGACAGTTACATAGTATTTGAGGTTGAATAAAGACAAAAGTCCATCACGTCCAACCTATTTGGTGTATGCATTTATGGTTGAGCTGGTGTGTGCGTGTGTGTGAGTCCATGTGTGATTGACTTAGCAGTACCTGTACCCTGACAGGTTCTCTTTAACTCCAGACATCTGCGTTTTAGTGCTCTCTGTTGCTACAGCGGAGTCCTCTCACCTGTGCTAGATTTAGTTGCTGGCGCAGGTCCCCAGGGGTCTGCTGTAGAATTAGCTGCTCCCGTGGCAGGCGAGGGGGCCCGGGGGTCTTGGCTTTTGGGAAGAGACTGCGTTGAAGAGACTGTGCTCGATCCCCAAGGGTCAGAGGTGGCAGATGTCTTCGTAACTGCCGTACGAACAGATGGACGCTGTTAGCTCTGAGCGTCAGAGGCAGGCTGTGACATTTCACATGTTGGTGGGAGCATCTCAAGGAGGGAGCCGGCAGGAAGCACAGAGCTTCCCTGCTAAATACATGTTAATTTCATGTACAAATAAAAGCAGCAGGGCTTGAATCCAGCCTTTCAAACACCGCTGACATCTGACAAAATAACATTGTTCATCCTTCCCTGCAATGTCTGGCAAGATTGGATAGATGAATCATTTGGTAAAGTGTTCTCCAAACTGCCTCCCACAGGCCAGATGCAGCTTTTTGTTTAACTTTAATTGTCCAATGGTCCTCTATTCCTCCCACTGACACCAGTGATGGAACACTATTTACGCCACTGATGCCAACGATGGAACACTATTTACCCCACTGATACCAACAATGTGATTATTCCTTCTGCAGACACCAACTGCCAGGCGCTATTCCTACCACTGACACCAATGATGGAACACTATTTACCCCACTGATATCAATGATGAAACACTATTTGCCCTACTGATACCAGTGATGGAACACAATTTACCCCTCTGATACCAACAATGTGACTATTCCTTCTGCTGACACCAACTACGAGACACTATTCCTCCCACTGACACTATTTAGCCCACCAACACCAGCGATGTCACCAACTATGAGGCACTGTTCCTCCCACTGATGGGGCACTCTTCTTCTCACTGACATCAACGGTGGGACACTATTCCTTCTCTCAATGATAACAATGGTGGGGCACTATTTACTCCTCTGACATTAAAAATAGGGCACTGTTCCTCACACTGACAACAATGAAGGGGTACTCTTCCTTCTACTGACAACAATGAAGGGGTACTCTTCCTTCTACTGACACCAGTGATGGGACACTTTGCCTCTCACTGACGCCGATAATGGGGCACTATTCCTTCCAATGATACCAATAATGGGGCACTATTCCTTCCAATGATACCAATAATGGGGCACTATTCCTTCCAATGATACCAATTATGGGGCACTATTCCTTCCAATGATACTAATTATGGGGCACTATTATTTCCATTGATACCAATTATGGGGCACTATTCTTTCCAATGATACCAATTATGTGACACCATTTCTTTCACTGACACCAATGCTAGGGCACTATTAATCTCACTGATACCAATGGTGAGACATGGCTCCTTTCACTGACACCGACATTGGAGCCATATTCTTCCCACTAACAACGATGGTGCACCATTCCTCCCACTGACACCAGTAATGGGACACCTTACATTCCACTGATACCAACGATGGGACACTATTGTTCCCACTGACACCTGCGATGGGGAGCTATTCTTTTCAAATACACCAGCGACTGAACACTTTTCTTTTCAATGACACCAGTGATGGGGCATTATTCTTCTCACTGACAACAATGATGGGGCATTATTCCTCTTTCAACTGACCCTTACACCCTCTGACCACTGATGCCGGAGCATTTTCTATGCTGCCTGGCTACAGTCTGGCCCCCCTGAAGGACACAAAGCTGGCCCTTTGTTTGGAAAGTTTGAGGATCAGGTAAGACTGCAGTTGGTTTCTAATGTGACCCTCCTGCAACACTAAATATATGGAAGACAAAAGAGGTGCAGAAATCCCTATCTTGAAAGAGCTTCTATCCTGACCTTCCTATGTTTCTAATCACATGTGCGAATGCCTCTGTTCTGGCCACGTGATCGCTTCCTTATTGGAGGGCCAAAGTTTAGGCACGGTCTCTAACTGGCTGGCTCGACCTGAACAAGTCCCTTCAGATGAGATCATGTGACCAATGTCATGTGACATCTGGTCACATGACCAGCACTTGAAAGATATTGGAGTAGAATGTTTCTTCAGGACGGCAGTTCTGAAATGGCAGGAGGGATACGTTGGATGGCGTCCTTATAACAGGTCTTTTTTTTAACATACAGAGCGTGCAGTGGAACGCTTTTGGTTCTCATATTATAGGCCACGGCCAAAACGTTTGACATGTTTTTGCAGTTTGTGTTACAGATTACGGGGTTACATGATGTGGCTTCTTAAATCAGAAATTGAGACAAGAATGTGGTCAGACACTTGGATTCCCGTCTTACCATAGGCACAGAGCTTCCTACAAATCCCAACAAGATAATTTTCTGGCTACCCTGTGACTTTCCACTAAGGAATGTGTCTGAACTGCCAGAAGAATGACGTCAGGCTAGGCCCAATCCATCACTGGGCTGGTGTGTAAAGGGAAAGTAAACAAAGCGGCAGGTGACTCATTATAACAAGTGGCTGAAAGAAATCAGAATCTTACCTTATCTTCTCCGTAGAGCCGAAATGACAGAATCAGTTTGGGGAGGGAAATAATAGATATTTTCTATTATAAACTGGGAGCTAAGGTTCTAACCAAATCTGGCCTGAAGCTGAGCTCCTCTGAACCTGGAAGGGGCATGGGACCACCTGCCCAATCGGGCAGTCGCAACTTTGCAGCTACACATAAGCAAAGAGGCGGGATGCTTGTGATGACATCACTGACCATATATGACCAATTGGCAATATTAGGTCAAGGTCATTGACTAAATATAGCCATGTGGCCATATGAGGTGAATGATGTCACCTTTTTGCTTACGTGCAGCTGTGGTCGGGGAATTCCTGGTCATAGCTGATTGGGCAGCAGTGGAAAAAGCTTCTTGCCGGGTTCAGAGGAGGTCAGGTTTGCCCTGGGTTTGGGCCGAACCTGAGCTCATCCCTACAAGTAGGACAATAGCTAGACACTTTCTAGATTGCAATGCTACAAAAGTTAACCTTTCTATAATTAAACCGGATTGATACTTAAAGGATAGGATAACCTATGTTAGCAGTCTTGCTGGGATTGATATGAGAGAATAATAGAAATTGCTTAAAGTGACATTAAAGGATAAATTTACACCAATGCTGGTGTAAGGACTTACCTTAAGTGATGCCTCTTGGTTCCTGTAGTTTTCAGGAGTCCCTCCAGCGCTGGTGCCGGTCTCTGATCCAGCGCTGACTGCCGAGTCTTCTGTGTCCCACGGAGTCTGTCCGTGTGCATGCTGCCGGGCAGCGAGCATTGACTTACTCTGAGTCTCTCCTCCTCTTCCAGCCAAAAATCTCTACTGCGCATGCGCCCGCCCCATCATCCTTTGCAGCCGCCCGAGAATTTTCAGATCTTCGGACGGGAGCGCGCGGCAGAGGCACCGGTAAGTTATTATCTTTTTCGTAATTTTTTTTTTTAAAGCTTTTGCATATATCTACTGCTTGCTAGCAGTAGATATATGCTAAAACCCCCAAGGGTTTAATTATCCTTTAAATACTTAGCTTGCCTGGAGACAATGCGGCTTCAGCATTCATTCGGTGCTTCCCAATGTGTGAAGGCCTTGGCACTTGGTCATATGATCTCAGACGGACAATAAAGTCAATCTAAACTCTGATTCTTCCCTTCAGCAAAGGTATCAAGACCAAATACTTAGACCAGGGGTCATCCGTCTCTGCGAGTCATGCCTGTGGCTGTGAGAATCTTGCAATGCCTCATGGGATTTGTAGTTGCACCACAGCTGAAGGGCCGGAGTTTGCCCACCCCTGACTCAGACCGTCAGACCACTAATGAGCATTTTCTCCAGAAAAGTTTATTTATCCCCAAAACGCTGTTAACTATAACTTTATGCTAATATTTGCATCCACTAAGGCATAAGGGTAGATCAGTGCTGCAGTATTTATACGCCCACTTTATTTCATTTATGTGTCTTGGATCGGAAAGCAAGCTATTGCAAGCTCGTACTAAAAAGTACACTGACATATCCACATCACATGAACAAACTGTACTCACCAAAAGACTGCCAGGGGTCTATGGAGGTGGGAGAGGCAGCGGTTGCCCCCCAAGGATCAGGCTGGCTGTTTGATGTCGGTACCGATACGGCTGCCCAAGGCTCGGATTTTGGAGGGCCCGGGGCCCTGGGAGGCAGTGCGTCTATTAGATCCATCAACGACGGATGCTGCTGCAAATCAAAAATGAGTAAATCAATAAACACTGCATATCAAACAAGAACAGTTCTAACCACCCATGGGCACAAGCTCAACTGGAAAGTGAGATGTTTGTTGTCCTAGATCAGTGGTGGCGAACCTTGGCACTCCAGCTGTGCCAAAACTACAAATCCCAACATGCATCTGCCTCTGGGAGTTATGTTTGTGGCTGTCAGAGCCTTGCAATGCCTCATGGGACTTGTAGTTCCAAAACAGCTGGAGTGCCAAGGTTCGCCACCACTGTCCTAGATTGTTCACTTCTCCTGTCTTCTCCAAACCCTTCACCCTTTTGTGAATAACCCTTTAAAAGTGTTAGGAGCTCCCTAGTTTTCTGACAAACCAACAGATATTATTCTGTACTTGAAACTCTTGAAATAGACAAAACATGCATGCACATGCAAATCTACACGCATTGCAGAGATGTTCACAGGTCCGGTTTTTCCACAAGGCCAACTAAGGCCCGGCCTTGGGGCAGCAGGGAGTAGAGGGGCAGCAAGGGTGTAAATCCGGCCCTGCATGTACATTCATATGTTGTTTTTTTTTCTTAAGAGTTACACTTAAGAGTTGAGATTTGGATTATTGCAAATGCCCTTCATGACTCAATGAGAATGAAAGAAGAACTCCGGATAGAAATTGTAATAACCCTTGCAATGGGGCTACCCATAAACACACACACACTGTAAGGGTTAATTGCTAATTTTTGCCTAGGGTCCAATTAAAAAAGTTTTACTCATCTGATCCTCTGAGCCAGCCGACTCTTAGACCGGTCCCTGGAGCGTCTCTCCCCTTCCACTGCAGCGGTCTAGGAATCAGGAAACATAACATCACTGCAGTGGAGGAGGTGACAGGCAGGAGGGAGCGCTGCCGGCTCGGAGGATCGGGTAAGACTATACACTGTATTGGATGTGATGACTTGAGGATTCCTAGACCGCTGCGGTGTAGCCCCACTGCAAGGGTTAATAACATTTCTGCCCAAAGGTCTGCTGTATTACAGTATTGGCCAGCAGTAAGTCTTCAGGCCTCAACACCAGTAGACTTGTACTTGTATCCAGTCTGTCAGAGATACAGGGACCCGTTCTGTATGAAGCATCCCACATCCACCTCTCTGCCACTGTCCAATCCTCCTTTCTACCCCTCCTCAGAAAAATCAAAATGGGGCGCTTGTCATGCTTAGAAGAGCCTTACCGATTTCTTTTTTGGCGCTTTGGCGGTGTGTTTCCTACTCTCCTCCAAGGCCATCTGGAGCCGCAAATCATCACCTCGACGGATTCGATCCTCCTGTACAAACATAAAACAAGGTTAAAACCCAAATGTTCCATTCACCCCACCATTGTGAGTTCCTCTTTGCTTGATAACCTGAGACAAGGTTATACTGAAGGGTACAATGGCCAATCAGATGTGTTTTTCGGGTTTAATGCATCCGAATGGGTCTGAACACGATCTGAATGCCGTTTGGGTCTAGGAGCCATATACATATATATTACTAATGCTGAGGCTCCCAGACCCAACTGGCATTCAGGAGCTCCCGAATGCAATTTGGAAATTCGGATCCCAAATGCCATTGGGGTCTGGGAGCCTCAGCTTTAGTATTATGTGTATATTATTATTATTATTATTATACAGGATTTATATAGCGCCAATAGTTTGCACAGCGCTTTACAATATAAGGAAGACATTACAGTCACAATACAATTTAAGACAAGATGGTAAGGAGGGCCCGCCCCTGAGGGCTTACAATCTAAAAGGGAGGGGCAAGTGATATACCGTATATATGTCTCCCATGTTGCCGTAACGAAAATTACCCTAACCTCAGCTTTAGTATTAATATCTGTAGATGGTTTTCTGTGGTAGTCGTAACGAATATTCGTAAACTCATCCGAAACTAATGAAAATTTGGATTTCGTCCAAGTCCGAAACCCCCAAACCGAATTGAATTTTGGATCTGAATCCTGAAATACAAAATAACCAAACCGAATTTTTTTGCAGCTTACATGTCCAGTGACAGACTGCAATGAGCAACCACACTATTCTCTGTCAGTGAGCCCCGGGGTCATTCCTTACCTGCTCTGCCACCTCTCTGCTCATGGCGAGCGCCAACTGCAGCTGTAGCTCCTCCTCTCCACTCGTCTGAGGTCGGGCCTGTTCCAGCTCCGAGGACGCATGGGGGGACGTGGCTATAAGAGACAAATAAGCAAGATATTGAGATACTTTCACTTTAAAGCTTACCTTTATCTTTATTCTTCCATCACTGGCTGCTCTTTTCCCTTTTTCATTTACAAGCAAAATAACTTTTTTTTATATAAAACCTTTCCATTTTCATGACATACCTTATAGTCCCAGTGACATCATCATCTGTGCAATGAAGACAGGTCATGGCTGGTGCTGTTCCTAGCTTCCTGAACACATCACAACACCCTGCCTCAGTCCTTCTCCTAAGAGCCCTCAGTTATGATGCAAGCAGTGGGATGGCTCTTGGGAGGAGTTATGCAAATCGAAGAAAAGGATCACACGGTTAAAAAATGTTCACTCATTTACAAATGCCATTGCTGTGTTTATGGCGTGGTTTGATGTGTACAGAAATGGAGGCGATGAACATTTTAGGGGATCGAAAGTAAATTTTGACCTTGATTCTGATTGTCGCTGGGATCAAATCGGGCTGCACAGCGAATGCATGAGGCATAACTGAGAAGAAGTAACATTCAGATTGACTCCAAGTACCAAAAAAAGGGGTGTGGTCAGTATTAGATCACCGTACCTGCACACTGCCCAATCTCTAGACAGGGGTAGGCTACCTCGTCACTCCAGCTCTAGTGAAACTACTAATCCCATAATGCATCATGCCTGTGGCTGTCAGCGTCTTGCAATGCCTCATGGGACTTGTAGTTCCACAACAGCTGGCGTGCCAAGGTTGCCTACCCCTGTTCTACATCTGGGTGTATTGTGGGATTCATTGTGGATAATGGAGGCCGGACACTGAGGCCTGCGTTACATATGTTTATGCGGCCGCACAGCTGTCCGAGGGCTCTGCGTGCCAAACCACCAAATGATCGTGCAAGGCCTCAACATGAGAAAATGTGGGAATTACAGAACGCTGACAGTTTTAGAAAAAGCCTTACAATACCAGAGTGCCCCACAGACAGGAAGTAGGGGCAGGGTTATTGGATGTACGGGGTCACTAGGCCTCATTCCCGGAATTCCTATCATGCAGAGCTGCCATGTGTTGCAGAGATGACATAGAAACCTGTAGGGCTGTACTGCGTTCTTAAAGATTGTGCCCCGGGGTGTGTACATTTAATGCCAGTACCCCTAGTTGTCTGTATGTGGCCTCCAAACACCCCCAAAAGGTATTGCCAAAAGGAGTACCTTTTGGCAGTGGGCACGGGTTCCTTTATAACTCCATTTTAACTCATCAGCTTTAGGTCATGTTCTGACAAATGCCGACCTAAATCACACCATATGCGTTGGGAAAGCGCTGACCTTGTCTCTACCACAGTCCCAAGGCAAGAAAAAGCAATTTGACTTGTCACGGACGGGCTCGGTTCACACCACCACATTGCAATGGGAACGCAGGGGCGTACGCTGAAAAAAAGTATGGCATGCTGTACTTTTTTCAGCGCGGTGGGAACGCTACGCGGAACATTTGCCTTGCACACTGCTGTGCCCTTAGAGCTGAATGAAATGTCATCTGTGACATTTCAATAAAGTTCTACCAAAAACAAATAAAACTGCACAGTACGATGCGTTGGGATCGGCGCATCGGCACTGTGTCGGGCAACGCACACCAGCCACTGTGTGTTTAGCTCAGTGCCTGGTGTGAATTGGAGCTTGAAGCTGAACTCTGGGAAAACATTACTGTTACACTTGGGGTTCCGCTCCCCCACACTGCAAGGGTTAAATTCTCATTTTTGTCTGGCATACCATTAAAAAAAGCAATTTTACTTACCTTACCCCTACCTCTTCCTCTTACCTCTTCTCTCCAGTGCTCCGGGATGTGTGCGGGCCCTTGGCGCCCTCGCAGGATTGCTGGTCCTGCATTGTACGTGATGACATCAGAGTGCGACCGCTGGACAGCGGGTGGCAGAAGGTGCAGAAGGATGCAACCCGGAAGAACCAGCTTGCACCCCAATATGCCAGCAGAACTGAATGCAATGTCACTTGTGGCATTTCAGTAAAGTTCTAAAAAAAAAAAAGTACACAGTGCGATGTGCCGGGATTGGCGCATCGGCACTGTGCCGTTTTGCGCAGTGTGAATGGACCCTTAATCGTGTTCTCAGGTTACATGAAGTTTTTCCTCAGTCATTGCCCACAATGCCTATTTGCTTCAAGGGCGTTAAAGAGCAAGTCTTGCAGCGCAAAATAATGCTTAAAAAACGCATCCAAGCGTAAAACGCGTTTGTAATCAGAGAATTTTGAATGCTTGTGTAGGCGCATGTCACACCTTCGATTCTGTCGCTGGCGGCAACAAGCCGCCATCACGGTGGCTAGAACGGATGGAGAATAGTTGTCACTTGTTTCCATTGCGTGGCTCCATCACTAGCCGGACGGGTGAGGCCGTCGCTCCCTGATGGAAACACCTCAGAGGGAGCGACGTCCTCAACCAGTGAGGAAGCATCGCCGTGGAAACAGGGAAGTATTTCTCTGCCCTGCATAGCAATCCTGTCACTGTTGTCACCACCAGGATCGCAAGCGTGACCCCTCCACGCTCTACAACGAAATAAAAAGTTTAGACTCGAGTCAGGCTTTTAATTTACCTCATACGCATCAATATTTTATTTACTGTCCTGTGGGAATGTTTATGACATGAGCCAGTCAAGAAAAACATTCCCACAGGACGTTATTTTTATTTTGGCGCTCATAATAACATAAGCCTTGCGGTATTATAAGTGCCGACATAAAAATAATAACTTTTTTTTACATTTTGGTTTGCGTGTGGAAGGATTTAGACCCATGTCTGGTTTTTGCTGCTATCCAGGGCTCCGTTACCTCCTTTCCCTTACTTCCTGTTTCAGTGACAACGGTTAACCACACAGGAAGTGAGGGAGAATCTGTAACAGGGACAAAGACAGCAATAAAAATCTTGGCATGGGTTCTCTACTTAAAATAATAAAATGTTTTTATTTCTGTTGGAGTGTTCCACTCACTTCCTGTTTGGAGAAATGTTATCAGCAGGACAGGAAGTGAGGGTAAATCTCGCCAGAGAGCAGTTAAAAACCTGATAAAGGTTTTAATTCTCTCCATTCTAATCAGAACTATGAAAAAACGTTTTGGCTGGACACATATTTACGTTTATTTGGAATGGGCTGCCAATGCATGGCAACGGCCCAAAAGACATACCTGGCCATTATTATTCATGCAACCACGACGCAGGGCTAGGGTTGCCACCTGTCCAGAATTCACCCGGACAGTTCGGGTTTTGAATGCTGTGTCCGGGTTTCATGGCAGCTGAAACCCGGACACATGATGTCAGGCAGACAGGGGCAACCAAAATTAAGATAGGGGCTACTGGCCCCCTACTGAAAATAGTCTCGACTGTGATATTTACATATGAATGGGTGATGCTATTTACATATGAATAAGCCACGACTTATTCTCCCAAAAACATTTCCATGCGTCGCTAGAGTGTTCGGGTTTCGCTGGAAGAAAAGGTGGCAACCCTACGCAGGGCACGGGCATTGTGGTACGCTGCAGCGCGGGTCCCGCATTGGGCCTGCATTCTAAATAAATGGCCCTGCAGCACAAACCGTACAGGGAAGGGAGCCATGATGGTCTAAAGTTCCTTCACCCTCTGAAACATCTCAGGAAACCCTTTTTTCAATTAAGACTGACTTTACTGCTTGCTCCAGGACACTGAGGCCAGAATCAGGATGACATCCCCAAAGCTCCATTATAAATAGGTTAGCAATGGCAGCACCTGCATTTCCATCGTGACAGGTTCCCTTTAAGGGTTTGCACGGTACATTTGCTGCGGTGCTATATCTGGGATGCTTCCATCTTGATTTAATAAACATGGGCGGTTCTCGCCGGCCCTCTCCACGGGGGCAGAAATAAAATCCAAACTCTGTTAATCGCTAAAGCAGGATTCCCATTGCACCATCTGTCTCCTTTTCCTCAGTGATTGCCGGGCCAGGCCTGCAGCCAGTGAGGGGGACGGGAGTAGTGGGCACATGTCACCGGCGGGCAGATTATCGCTGAAATTAAAGGGGAACCGCCGTCTGGGTAACAATACCGGTACAGTAATGTAAGGCTAGGTTACGGGGTACTTGGCAATATTTTACTGGGGGGGGCTGCAACGAGGGTTACAAATATCACTTTTATTGTTGAGTGACTTTGTAGACAGGAGGCTGTGTCCCATGTAGTGGCCGCCTCATGTCCAGAACCAGGGTAGCCTGTGCTCCATGTTTGCCATCTCCAGCCCTGGTGTAGCTTCATAGGCTTGTCTGGGGCCTCAACTAACCCTGCACAAAAAAAACAAATACTTCTGTTGTGCTTATTTTGTCTAAGGGGGGGATCAGATGAAGAAGATATGTTCACCTGATCCTGATGCATTGAAGTCATTGCATGCACTATTTTTTCCGACCGCACTGGACTGGAACCGCAGGCATTGATGTGCCGCACATTCCGGTACGGACGATCGCACTGCAGCCGGAGGGCGTGGCTGCGCTGCCATTTACTTCAATGCACCTCCAATCCCCTCCCGCCCCAAAACAAAGTGAGCCGGCCAAAATCTGATCCAGTGCGTTCCGGCACCAATCGGGCCGTAACGCACTGGGGCTGGTGTGAACTAGCCCTAAATCAGATGGAAAGCGTGCATAAGACCATTTTTTTTGCACCAGTTCCGTACATTTCCCTAGAATAAATCCTCATGCGACATTAAGGCCTCATTCACACGACTAACAGCCGGCCCGTACAGCATCGGCAGCTCCCGGGAAGGACAAGTGCTGCGTGTGATCGTACGCTCACCCGAACTGCATGCCCGTGCGGGTACGGGTTTCCCTGCTTGGACACAGACAGGATCCATCGTGTCTGCGTATGAGTACGGACACCTGCACAGATGTGAGCGTACGGCGGCATATTCCTAAAGAGAAGGACGGGGGCTGCGTACAAATCACATACAGCACCTGTCCTTCCCGGGAGCGGCCCGATACGGCCGTGCACGCAGCACGGAGCTGTACATGCCGGCTCTTAGCAGTGTGAATGAGGGCTAAACAGTAACTGCCAATCAGAAAACAAACTTTCACTACACTGTCACTTTATGTCTACAGAGACCAATCCGTGTCTATGGATAATCAGAGATTTTCAGGCATGCCTCTGGTACATCAGGGGTTACGGTGTAGGCAGAGAGGAAATCCAGCACAGAAAGGATGCCGGCTACAATGTACTATCCCCCACTGGCCTTGGTATGTGCATAGCAAGCTTTGCTTCAACTCCTCCGCTGTACATTCCCCTCTCAGTGTGGCCCCTGCATCCGCAGTTTGCAGCCCAAGGCCAGCTTGCTTTAGTGTAAAGAGAACCTGTCTCCACAGAAGATGGTTACATGAAGGCAGCACAGGCTTCTCATTCTTTTATCCAGGTCCATTCTGTTATAGTCCTGTATAATAATAATAATATTATCCTGTGTAATAATAATATAGCATGCAATGCTGCAGGGCCGAAGGGTAAAAAGAGCAGATAGCAAAATAAAACAAAACTGTCTATACTATATAACACAAAACTACAAAGCATATTATTGTATTGGCCCGCATTGCAATATAATCCTGTACCCCCATCACCTTCTGTGAGGTGGCTCCTAGACATTTAGTGATTGCCCCGGCTATAGTCAGCCTGGCTGGATTATAGTTGGCATTTATCTGGTTAATTCCCGGTGTCTGGCATGGGTTGTACCTACCTGTGTGGAGTGTGACTACTGTATTGTGGGACAGCCAATGAGGGGCACTGTGAGTGTGTGTGCAGTTCACCAGCCAATCACTGGGTTTCTCTTAACCAGTGGTGCATGCTGGGATAGGGTACATATACTGGAGGGACTTGCCAATCATCCATGTGCTGCTGCTCAGTCAAGTTTGGGACCGGCAGCTACTGGGTTTGGGGGGTGCTGTCTAGCCCCCCCTCCCCTGAGGCCTGGGGGAAGAGTTTCTGTAGGCCTCAAGGATGAAGGAAGTCTATGCTGCTGTCAGAGGAGGAGAACCTGGGAAGATGATGTCTGCTGGAGGTGCCTGGAACATAAAGGACCTCTGGGGCATGGCTGGTGTCTCTCCTGCTGGGGACCTGTGCTCATCCCTCCTCATCTGCAGCCCCAATTCCTATTTGCTGTACTACAAATGAATCCACACTGAGTTGGTCTGGTGAGTCTGGAGTCTGTACTACCCCAGGATGTCTAGGACCCCCATACCCTCTCTCCCCAGTATGAAGCATTGTACTTCTGGAGTGGCTCTCCGCTTTGTGGGCACTAGAAGAGGGCTAGGCTTAGGGGGCACCTACCTATGCCTATAGATGTATGAATTGGGGAATGGCTTGGCTTAGGGGGTACCTATGCCTATAGATGAATTATTTGGGGAATGGCTTGGCTCAGGGGGTACCTACCTATGCCTATAGATGTGTGAATTGGGGAATGGCTTGGCTTAGGGGGTACCTACCTATGCCTATAGATGTGTGAATTGGGGAATGGCTTGCCTTAGGGGCTACCTATGCCTATAGATGAATTATTTGGGGAATGGCTTAGCTTAGGGGGTATCTACCTATGCCTATATAGCTAAAAGTGCGGATTCTCCACGAGAGCCAGGCAACTAGCATTTTCAGTAGCAGCCCAGAAAGCAAGGATAACTTGTGGCAGGGTTACATTGTAATTCTTGTTAACCTGCTGCACACATTCCTGGCAGGTTGTAGACTTGCAGAACACTCGCAGCACAAGTTCTAGGCGACACGTTTTGAATTTGTAGCAAATTTGCTTGTCAGGTCTACAGCAAGAGTCCTGCAGGTCTTAGCAAGAGCTCTGCAAGCTCGATGTCCTGGAGACTTGCTGTAATTGTGCAACAGAATTGTGAAGTTTGGCAAGTCTGCAATAGTTTAGCAAGTCATTTTTCAAACTTACAGTTCAATTGCTTGCTATCTGGGAGGTCAGCATCAGCAATGGCAGCCTGGGTTTTTTTTCTTCATGACAGGGTAAAGGTTCCTGCCATCCTATGTGGTTCAGATGCCCCCTTATTGCTATGAAGGTCCATGATTGTCCATCATGTGGTCGTTTAGTAGAGCTTCTGGCATATCTTATTATATCCTTCTGGGCCGGTTTCACCGATCTTCTATTAGGCAGATGCTTCTGATGTAACTCCTGTGCATACATGCAGAAGTTACACCATCTCCAGCTGCATTCCTGGAATTCATGTTTGGGTTTTTTTTTGGCAGAAGAGACATGCAAAGGTCTGCTGAAAAATCTATCTCCTAGCAATGAAAAGATCAATACATACGGTACGTTGCGCTTTAAATTCAAGCGATATTAAGGTCAGAAGGTTTTTAAAGGAGAACTATGAGGTGAGTGCTTTTCACTCACCTCATAGTTCCAGCCGACCTGTGACAATAAAGCCCCATTCACACTGAGCGATTTATCGCAGGGTAATTCCCGCGATATCGCGGCTATTTACCGCGCGATATCGCTCTCCAATGCATGGCAATGGGGCTCTGTCCGTCGCTGTCGCGGGTCGTGCGGCGCTACAGCAGGACCCTTTTTGGAGCGGATTTTGCCGCGATTCTAGCCTGCTCAATGCAAGCATTTGCGCGACAAACGCGCGATTTGCGATCGCTCAGTGTGAATGGGGCCTGAGACTGTCACAGGTCGGCTCAGTAGATCGGGAAGTGAGCGAACACATACCAGCGTTCGCTCACCTCTCGATCCTGTCACAGCTCTCTGCCGTGACAGGGGAGGGGCTGGATTCCCCCCGCTCCGATCTGCCAGCGCCGACTGGCGGAACAGGAGGGGGCGGGTACAGCTGGATCTGCCTCTAGATAGGCAGAGCCAGCTGTCGGTCACGCAGCTGGGTGGATCGCGGCATAATTGTCGGGATCTGCTTCAGCTGTGGCGTCTCGGTATACTGCGAGCAGGAGCCCGCGGTATACTACGGCGTCTCAGCAGCTCGCGGTATACTGAACCTAGGGTGACGGGAGGACGCTAGTTTGTGTCCTCCCGTTACCCTAAGGAGAACTATGGGGAAAAGCCTTAACCCCATAGTTCTCCTTTAAGCTATTCCAATCACGGACAATGGATGCTGCTACTTGACGTTTAAACTAGGGATGCACCGATACTAGTATCTGTGCCGATGCCGAGTATTTGGGCGAGCACTCGTACTCACCCAAATGCTCCGATACTAGAGCTTCTGGTATCGGGAAGCTGGGCAGCGAATCATTACACGCTGCCCGGCTTCCTGATTGGCCGGGAAGCCGGCTCCATGCTCCCTCGTCACCAGCAAGCATGGAGCCGGCTTCCCGGCCAATCAGGAAGTCGGACAGCATGTAATGACTCGTTGCCTGGCTTCCTGGTTGGTCAGGAAGATGGCCAATCAGGAAGCCGGGTAATGACACCATGCCCGGCTTTCTGATTGGGAGGCCGGCCTCATGCTCCCTCATCATCTAGTGACGAGAAGCATGGAGACGGTTTCCCTGCTAATCGGGAAGCCAGGTGGTGAGTCATTACCCACTGCCTGGGTTCCTTAATGGTACTTCCGGTATCGGCGAGTACTGGGAAAAAGTACCGGTACTAGATACCGAAAAAACTGTATCGGCGTATGCTGAGTTTAAACGTTTGTTTCCTGCAGAATCAGCTGGTCCCTGAGCACTGGTCCTGATAACCTGTTTTAGGATGACTCCTTTCCCTTGCAGGGTCCTATGGAGCCACCCTTGTGAACGCTAGTCAGAAAGACACTGATGCAGCAAAGCAAGCCACTCCCCTGCTCCCCACTACTCCATCCTCCTCCCTTCTCCAAGCTAGCAGATGGCTGCTGGAGACTGCTCTATCCCTTGTGATCAGGGAAGTAGAGCTGACACAGATGGAGCTGTACGGAAACATGATGACAGTTAGGGCTAATTCAAACCAGTCGGATTGGTGCTGGAACTCACTGGAACGCAGCTCATTTTGTTTTGGGGCGTAGCGGTGCATTAAACTCAGTGGCACCGCGGCAGCCATGCCCTCATGCACTATTTTTTTTCTGACCACACTGTACCGGAATGCAGGCATTGATTTGCCACACGTTCCGGTGCGGGCGATCGCACTGCGTCCGGAGGGCGTGACTGCAGTGCCATCGAGTCCAATGCATCACCACGCCCCCTCCTGCCCCAAAATAAAGTGAGCTGGCTGGAGGGCAGGCACTGGGGATGGTGTGAACCAGCCCTAAGTGTTTGGGCAAAAATGTAAAGAAATGTATATTTGTGTGATTTGGATTTAATATTGAAAAAAGTTTGAGAGTCTCAGGCGCCATTCACAGATAGTGGTAGAGTTTGCGAGCTTTCGTTCCGTGCGCAAAAACCGCGGGGAACAAAACTGCACAAACGTTAACATGCGCACGGATTCCACACGTTTGCGGCTATTACTATAGCCGCACCGCGCGAAATCTGTCCATAAAATCGCGCTTGGGCTGCATTCACACATAGCGTTTACAGTTCCCGCATGGTTTTTCGTGCGGAAGGAAAACGCAAATGTTTTTCAATCTGCGTGGATGCTGCTCGTTTAAATAGCCGCAAACGCGAGGAATCCGCCGGATTGTCACGCTGGCACTATTTTGGATGCCGCGCGGCCCCTTCAATGGTGTGGACAATGCACATTGAGCCGCTCAGGTGTGAATGGAGCCTTGGACTATTTTGCAGGACGTGCGGTTTCGTACCGCGCGGCCACCGCAATAGTCTGAACAATACGCATTCCTTTTTTTTCTCTCTGTTTTAGTGCAGTTCTGCGTGTATTCGTACGGCCAAACATGCACGGAAAACCGCTCATGTGTGAATGGAGCCTAATGCTACTTCAAGTTGCTTTGTCTTGTACTGGCAGAGCATGGGTTCACTATGAGGCCCCCTTGCAGACCTACGGGATCGCATGTTCAATGGGGTGACATCCGCGTGGCAATCGAAGAAAAAAGGTACATGTACCTTTTTTTTGCGACACACGACTCGCATCTGTTTTACTGTTCAGAACCACGGGCGGAATCACGGCGCGACTGGGGTGCCATTAGAGAATAATGGCACCCACAGCGTGATCGGTGCACACCTCGGCGATTCCTGACCGCGTGGCAATCCGTGCGGAATTGTGCACGTGAGGTGTCGCCTAGGTTTGCACCGGCCCTAAGGAAGATCGGGACAAACCATTTGCGAATCGCACTGATATCTGTTCACTTTAACCTTCTTGGCGGTATTCCCGAGTGTGGCTCGGGGTTATTTTCAGTACCAAAAGCGGTAACCCCGAGCCACACTCGGGATTACACAGCGCTTCACTTACCTTCTCCCTACGAGCCGCGCTGTGTTCTCCGGCCGATGCCGGCATCCGGGTTCCGTCCCTTCCGAGTTGCCGCGTCGCAGCGGGGCGGAACCAGCGGGAAATTAAAAAAAAAAAAAGCAAAAAATATTGGGATAATCAGACCGCCAGCGAGGTTAGGCGATCAAATCAGCAACACAGACGGGGAGCATTGTGTTGTAAATGAACGCCATCACAAGTCAATCGCAATCTGCAAATACGAGCCGTCTTGTTCCTGTCCTTCCGACACGCAAAACTAAAAAATCAAATAAGCTTTTAACACCCCGCCGACTTCAAGGGGTAATTAGTTTGGATTTAGAAAGTCAGCAGGCAGAACGCCATTCTCCATTTCAAAAGAGGGTTAAATTGGATTAGCCGGGAAGGGCGGTGTTGATAATGGCAAGGGGCGGAGCTCAGGACTTGCGCATTGTCACACCGTATGTATAGAAATGGGAGATTAGATAAGTGTCTGTGCTACAGATAAGGCTGGTGAACAGCTGTTCATTTCATTGCAGGAACGGCGCCACCCTCAGATAAAGGATACTAGTGGATGGACTCAAGGCGGTCTGTTTGATCTGCTGTACATGTCCTCCTGCAACCTAGATTCAAAAGCTGCCCCTACACTGTGCAAATTTCCTCAGGTTTTTAATGTACCGTCTTAAATTTGCACATTGTCGGACTGTCGGCTCCCCTTCAGCCGGCGTTCCTTGATCAGCTGATTGAAGGACCCGGCTGGAAAAGTTTAGATCGCTCAAAGCCGGCAGCCAATGAGCTGCCCGCTCAGATCCGGTACTCTTTGACAGGCGCCGGCAATGTAAAAAACACGATTCCTCGTTCCACTCGCTTTGTGTTGATGGAGGAATCACGTCAATTTTTTTTTTAGTTCAGCCTGTGGGTTGAAGCCCAAAAAATTGACAGGTGTATGGCCAGCCAAAGGGTAACTTCAAGTATTTCCAATTGGGATAACGCCTACATTGTATTTGTGACGTGTTCGCGTAGCAGAACTTTAAAAATAGTTTTACATGCTCTTTTTCTGGACACCCCCAGACTGAAAGCACACCCCTTCTATGTAATGTTGAGGGGTGGGGCCGGGGAGCTAGGTTTACCATACTTAACACCGTCTGTGCTGCCAGATCTTCATTAAGGGGTATCTATGGTCAAAGACTAAAAATAAAACTGTATTTCTATATTTAATTTCTATAAGTTCTCTCCCGCTCCTAATAACCAGATCCATCCAGAAGAATGTAAACTTCCTTATTAGAGATGCCCAAAGGATGGACTTCCTCAATGCACTGACACCTTTTCTCTCACTTCTTTTTGTCACCACTCTCACAGAGCCTGCCTACTGAACTACAACTCAACGTCTGAACGATGTAACATTATCATTGCTTGCTGATAGCAAAGCATGATGGGAAATGTCTTGTTGAGAAATGAAGATTGCATCACATCAAGAGACGCAAAGCACACTGGGAATCCAGGACTTTGATGGAAGTGATGGGCAGACGGAAGGCAGCGCTCACTACATAAAAGGGATTTATACAAGTAAGCTTTGATTGTATTATCAGACACATCTCTACTATGTATTCCTATTACACTGCTGATGTCATAACAGGTGAGGATATGCTGGGACTTTACAACTCCTTTAAAAGTTGTAAACTAGATGTGTAGGGATGTCTGTTCTAACAAAGGGTTAAAGATCTCAAGGTTTGGGTGTCACATTGTATGTTAATGCATTTACACAAAGGGAAGCACAGTGGCTTAGTGGTTAGCTCTTCTGCCTTGCAGCACTGGGGGTCCCTGGTTCAAATCCTGACACTATCTGCAAGTTTGCATGTTCTGTTTGTGTGGGCTTCCTGTGGGTACTCTGGTTTCCTCCCACACTCCAAAGACATGCTGGAAGATTAATTGGCCCTTTATGTATGTGTAATAGGGACCTTAGATTGTAAACTCCTTGAGGGCGGGGAGTATACAGCGGTACCTCGGTTCACAAACTTAATTCGTTCCACAATTCTAGTCGCGAAACGAATTGGTCGTGAACCAAATCAAACTGTGTTTAGACCAGGATCTCAACTGGAGGAAGCCATGACCATGTGTCAGAGCGGGGAAGATGGCTGCGATTGTGTTTGTCGCGAACGGAAGCAACATTTTAGGCGAACTTCCGGTTTGCGAACCGAATTGTTCACGAACAGAAGTGTTCATGAACCGAGGTACCACTGTACTGTGTAAATTGTTAGCGCTCTATTTCGGTATGTTGTGTGAGTGGGAAGACATACTAAATAAATATATATTTATATTAGTGGGAGTTTCTCCAATCTGACTGCAAAGGGGGAAATGCACTTTCAATCTGAACTCTGAGTAAGCAGCTGAAATGCTGTCATAGCATTTTTTATTCTGTTTAGCTGGTCTTATGATCCAGGCAAGCTTCCAAGACAGCACATCCAGGTCTTTGACCTCTACTGCAGCACAGCTCGTCACAGAGTACCGGGGTCTGCTTATTGCATAATGGAGGAGGAGCAGCAGCACAGTGATGAGTCAAAAGCCATTGGCATTAATTAAGGTATTTTATTTTAGTCTGAGGTGGTGCTATTGGTCATTGAGGATACCCCTCCTAGTGATGGTTCAGTATGGAGGCCTGGCGAGAGGTTAAGATTCAGCTGCCTATGGGCTTATTCACATGGCCGTGCATATCTGTACAGCATGCACATCCATGCAGAGACCTGCTGCCGGGAGGGACAGGTGCTGCATGTAATTGCGTGCAGCAGCCTTATCTCCCAATGCACGCAGTTACACGCAGACCCGAACCCGCACTTGGACGCACATGATGAGCCCCGTATCTCCATGTTTGCTGCCTGTTTTACGATTAAAGTGACCTCTGCTTTTAGAGGGTGGAATAGCTCAGTTTTGTCACAGGTCCACTTTAATTGCCGTCTTAATTGCTATAGACGTGGCCATTCCTTGACTCATAGGTCCCATACTAATGCCAGGGCAGTGACATCTCCTGCATAAACATTAACCCCTTCGTGACTGACGACGTACAGTGTACGTTGCCAGCATCGGGGCTGTTTAAACAGACTCCCGGCGACTTTTGCCGCCGGGAGTCATTCTCTTCCCATGCCCTAGCACTGGTATGCATCATGTGAGAGTTAGACCATGGCTGCTTCCATCTGAGGCTTCTGAAACTGTTTTTTTAAAGTACTCCAGCTCTTCTGTCACCTTTACATGTCACTGACTGAACATGCCTTCATAAAGCTATAATCACTGAGCCCCCCCAAAGGTTTCAGTTGTCTACATTTCTACCCACCTAATCCTCCCCTGGGTGGTGCCATTGTTTCAACTCTGGGTTCAGAATCATGACCCCGCATCTCTTCCACAGCCCACCTCCACCCTTTGTGATGTCAGATGCTATCATCTTCTGCCAGCTCCTAATTGGATGGAACCATTGGGTGGTGGCGGCGGGGAAGGGGAGGGGTCGGGTTCACACAACATATCATATGTTGTAGAGGGCAAAGGAGAGATGCAGGGCTCAGGATGACTCACGCGTGCAAATCCGAAAACCGAGACCTTAGCAAGGCATTACATTATATGTTACTGAAAACACTTTTTGTTGTGACAGGTTCTCTTTAAATTACTGCGCAGTAAAAATGCACTTATTATTATCCACAGCCTTGAATCCGTCCACTTGTATGTACACTATGCCAATTTTGGCCAGTTCTTGATGATCCTGCCGAAATTCGCTCAACGGATGCCAACAAGGTTTCGGCACCCTTCTGACTGGCATCCCTTGATTGAAAGATGCAAATCTTGAGCCGAATGAAGCTTGCAACCAATCAGCTGCAATCCACGTTGGGGTATTTTGACAGCCACCAGCAGCCTCTGTCATAATACAGTTGAAACAGCAGGGGATTCTAGGGCTGCAACAACTAATCGACATAATCGATTATAATCGATTATTATTGAAAAAGTTGACAACTTTTTCAATAATCGATTAATCGGCTTCCGATCAGTTGGCCCTGTTCACGGCTCCACACGCGCTGCGCGCCGCACCTCCTCCCCACCTCATGCTCGCCGCTGCCAGACCCGCTCGCATCCACGATCTTCACGCCGCACCTCCTCCCCGCCTCACTCTCACCGCCCGCCCACATGCACGATCGGCACAGGGACGCGGGGAGATGTAGTAAGGAGGAGCAGGTGTGGGGGGATGACAGCTGCCGATAGACAGGTCCGATCTCAGAAGCAAGTTGCTGGAAGACTGCTCAGGTAAGCCTGCACTTTCCCCCCACATGGTGCTCTATAATATATTGCTGGGATAGTGGGATTTGTAGTCCTCTATAGCTGATGGTACATTGTGCTGTATATTATACAGAGCAATGTACCATCAGCTATAGAGGAATACAAATCCCAGCAATACATGGGATTTGTTGTATTCCTAAATAGCTGGTTATATTCTGCATTGCGCTGTATAGAGGACAACAAATCCCAGCAATAATACATTATACAGCGCCATGCGGAATACCGCCAGCTATAATATACTATTGCTGGGATTTGTTGTATTCCTCTATAGCTGGTGATATTCTGCACTGCGCTGTATAATGTACTATTGCTGGGATTTGTAGTCCTCTATAGCCGGTGCCATTCTGCATTCATTGCTGTATAATTTTACACTTTCCTTTTCACTATATTGTACACCACACTTTTTTTTTTTCTTTTTTTACCTCCACCGCTCCAAGCTTGCTCCTGTGATGGAGTGCAATCTCAATACAAGCTAGTAGTCCATCACTGGAGCCACTTAAAAAAAATTAATTTTATTGTTTATCCGATTAACCGATTAATCGAACTTAATAATCGGCTAACTAATCGATTTTGAAAATAATCGTTAGCTGCAGCTCTAGGGGATTCCTCCATCTATGTTCAGAAGCATGGATGGAGGAATCTGTTCTATTTTCTTTGTTCAGCCCTCAGGTTGAAAGAAGAAAATATACCAGCGTATGGCCAACTTTAGCATTGCTTTGCGAAATACTGATTTACTGCTGATGTGTGAGAGAACATTAATATCAGCGAGTTGTTCCTTTTTTAGAGGTAAAACAATACACAAAGGGCATTACTCTCCTCTGATTCTCAGGAGGTCTGAGGCCGCCTTCACACCAAGAACGTGAATAAGGGTATTGGGTAATGGCACCCCAAACGTGGCTGAACCAACGTGTTTTTTCCCTGCGTGGGTAAAAAAAAAAAACAGAGCACATCTCCCCAAATTTGCAACATTAACTTTGTTTCCACTGTTTCCACTGTTGGCACATGATCAGGGACCCAATTGGGATCAATGATGACACACTCGAAATTAAGTCTGGCAAACGTGCGGGAACACACGTCCCGGTGATGTGTGTCCCCGCTATGCCCTGGGTTAAACGGGGCCTGAGAGAGGACTGAAGAATCTTACATAAAAAAAGTAATCTCGAATAATCTAATCATTCTGGAAACTTCTCCATAGACGTTGTACAAAGAATAATAAATGGTGAAGGTAAGGGCTAACGGAGGGGGAGAGAGAGAGATATTATGAGACTTTTAGTAAACATGTGCAGCTTATATAATTACATTGTAAGTTCAACCTTTTCAATAATAACAAAAAAATATAGAAAATCCCCTTTAAGGTTTAAATGACAACATAAAAGTATCGCAGAACAATACGCACTGACGGTACAAATACTTGCAATAGATTGACTTGAAAGATAAGTGGCTGAAAAACAAAAAAGCTTAGAAGGACACGTAGGAACTTGTGACATGCGTCTAAAAATAACTCGGAGACGTTGAGTGCCTGACGAGCTCAATAATTCCCACAGTGCGTTCTCAAGGGGACTGGAAACATATATAAAGCCAAGAACAAAAATGTCATACTGTGTATTGCAGCTTAGCCATCCTTCCATGTGGCGGCTGCATTCGTTTTCTACTTTCAGACTTTTTTCTTCACCTGGTGATCCTGCCAGTAACGCTTCCTGTGCTAGGGAGACAACGCTCACTCACTGTGCTGCGTGACGGCTCCACGGGCAATCGGCAAGCCAGGCAGCATGTATTGACTTGCTGCCTAGCTTCCTGATTGGTGGAGAAGCTGGCCAATCAGGAAGCCAGGCGGCGAGTCATTACATTCCTCCGGGCTTCCTAAGTGGCCAGAAACCTGGCTCCATGCTTCCGCGTCTCCTGGAGAAGGATTCCCTGCTAATCGGAAAGCCGGGTGGCAAGTCAGTACACGCCGCCCAGCTTCCTTAATGGGATTTCTGGTATCGGTGTTCGGTATCAGCGAGTACAGAAAAAAAATATCGGTACGTGATACCGAAAAAGCGCTATCTGTGCATCCCTAGTCATACTCCTTCCCCACTTAACAGTATTTATATGAGTGACCCTGTTGAAGAAATTTCCCATCACCAGGAGCAATAAAAACCTGACTGAAGCTCTAACCATTTCTCTTTCTATCCAAAACACAATACAATTGGGCTTTCATGAGCAAAGTGAAGGAGTTGGCTGTTAGACCTTCTTCTCCATAGTTAGATGTTGGTATCTACTTACATCCATGGTACGACGCTGGAGAGCCACCTGACTTCCCGTAGTCCTGTTCCGAGTAACTCGTGGACAAGTTAGGTTGACTAGATCCGCGGCCAAAATTGATCTGGTTGTTGCTCCCCGCCCCAGTGGCCACCTGTGCCATGCGCTCTTTGGTCTTAAGTGCCTGGGCTCTCTCGCCTTTCAACCTCTCATCATCCTTCAAGAGGCTCACCAACTGTTTAGACTTTTCCCGTACGTTGATCCCCTGGTCCTTGCAGTCCCGGTCTATATACTGGAAGTCTTTGAGAGTCTGTATGGCGAAGATGTTCTCCTTGCACTGGTGGGACACCCTCTCGGAGCCGGTCTTGATGAGATAGTCCAACAAGGTCAAAGCTTTGTAAACGTGCCTCCAGTTCTTGCCGTGGTCGTTGAGTCTCTTCCAGATCATGCTCATGATTTCGGAAAAAGCCACCACGTTGTAGGTCAAGTCTGCGATTTCCGTCATGAGGGAGCTCGAAGGACCCCACGGGTCGTTGGAGGTGGCTTCCCTGACTTTGATCTCCGCTTCCGAATAATTATTTACAATGTTTTTCATCTGCCTCCGGATTGATGAGGTGGTCATTTTTGTGCAGTTTAAAAAAATTTTAAAAAATCTAAATCATAAAACGGCTCGAAAAATCCGAAATGTCACGTTAAAAGGTAAAGTAGTAAATCCACCGCGAAATGAATCCTGCGAGTCCACACATCAGAAGGAGCGTGATCCAATTTTCGGGAAAAGCATCTCCTCACCCCTCGAACATTTTTAGACCCTACAAGCTAAAAGAAGAAAGAGACTGTTAATCATTCACATCTAATACAATGGCACATCCAGAATACAGCTTCCCTCAGGCTAGCCTTCTATCCCAGCGTATGTTTTTAGATTTTGCTAGTTGCCACTGGTGACCAAATCTAAGATGAGTCCTACCCCTGAGGATAAGGCCTGCATACTCACCTCTGTCCAATAATAATGCCCTTACGATCCAATAGGCCATATGAGCCAGGGCCCCTTGCCTCCAACACTCTGCCCCAGTACTACTCTCAAGAGCTTTCAGCCCTGATGCAAGCAGTGGGCTGGCTTTGGGAGGAGTTATGCAAATATCAAAATGCTTTGATGGGTGAATGTCAATCTGAAGGAGTGGGTGATCCTAGGCAGGCTGCATCTGCATGTCAATGCCAACATGTGATGCTGAGCCACCATTATTGAATGGAAGGGGCAGGGACAGTCAGGCTGGGAAACAAAGGACTAGATCAGGGGTAGCCAAACTCCGGCCCTCCAGCTGTGGTGGAACAACAGATCCCATGAGGCAGTGCAAGACTCTCACAGACATGACTCCTGGAGAGAGATGCATCATGGGATTTTTAGTTTCACCACAGATGGAGGGCCGCAATTTGGCTACCACTGGACTAGATGATGCTGCACAGGGCCGTCTCTACCTTATTCGTTTACTGAGGAGGCCAGGAGAAGGGGGAAACGGTGGGTTAGTGCGGTTTGGAACCCTCCGAGCTATCAAGTTCGGAGAAGGGGGGTGGGGTTTGGGCCGAGCTGTCAGCCGGTGGGAGCCAGCAGCAGGGGTTGCTGTTAGTTGCCCCTGTTGTCACCCTCCCATATCTGCTGCCCCCCTCCCCATTTTAGGACGCCCCTAAAATACGGAGGGTTCTATCTGACATGGTGCAGCTTCTAATGCACATTGTGAGAGCTCACAGTGTGCAGTGAAATCAGAGTAAGCCATTTTAGTCCAGGAGAGGAGCTGGTACTGCGGGATATGGGTGCCATAAGAGACAGAGGTCACTGCTTCTTACAGATGCATAATGACCAACGGTCAGCAAAGGTCCCTTAGGGCTCATGTAGATGGGCGTAGCTTTGCCTGCAATTTACATGCTTTTATGGAAAAGTTTCCTTTAACAAATCTTAGTTCCTAACATGTCAGTTCCCGATTAGATTTGTGCTGTTCCCTATTTAGTCCCAGTTGGTCATTTGCAACAACAAACACAGCTGTAAAGGTATGGAAATGGCAGAGGCGAGACATGTTTGCAGTCTAATGGTCTACTAGACACCTGCCCTCTTCCATCTGCGAGGGGACTGTTGGCCCGGTGCTCTATTGAATTCTCCAACTGGTCGAGACCTCCAACTCCTATCAATGCACCTGCGCAGCCACCCAAGCGAAGCATCAACCTCTACAATCTGCGATGCCACAAGCACCGACAGGAGTTGTGGAACTCGATCACAATTTAGAAACCACACAAGCGCACCTTTGGCAACTGGAGAAGTTATCAGTCCACCCAAAACTTCTATGCTGCAGAGTTAAACTATTGTATTTTATCTCAGGGATTCTGTTGACAAGTTCCCGGCATTGGCGTATCCAGGGTATGGCACGTGTGGCACATCCCCTGGGTGCCATTTCGGGGGGTGCCACTCCGTGTTTAAGCGAAAGTTTGCCAACCTATGGAGACAGCAGACTTTTTTTTCCCACTCCCCACCCTTCTTCCATACACATCTCACTGCCTGGTCCTTAGCAACCAGGGATGTTGTGGCCGGCGTCCCACCAAGCTCCTGACAACCAGTGACGTCACTGGTTGCTAAGAGCTGGCCGGAATGCTGGCCAGAGCGCTCCAGGTTGCTAAGAGCTGGGCGGGGAGATGCGTAAGGGCCATACATATTTCCCTGCCTGGCTTTTAGCAACCAGAGTGGGCGGGGAGATGTGTATGCGGACTCTTTGGCTGTGTCCCGCCTGGCTCCTGGCAACCAATGACATCACTGGTTGGCAAGAACTGGGCAGGACTTTGGCAAGGGTGGCCCAGATTGCTAAGAGCCGGAAGAAATGTGTATGGCCCTCACACTTCTCCCTTCCTGGCTCTTAGCAACCCGGTAAGCTCTGGCTGGCGGTGAGGTCACTCGTTGCCAGGAGCTTGGCGGGACACCGGGGGCACAATTTTTTTGTAGATACACGAACAGACAGGGACACCCAAAACTTAGGACAGGAACAGAGTTGGGTATTATAACAAAGAACTGTCACTTTTAGAGTATCCAAGACCTATAAGAAGCCAAGGGCCAACTCAGTCCATCCGACTCAACCTATAACCAAAATATGACTTTTAGGTGGACATCCCCTTTAATCCACAAAAACAGTGTTCACACAGATCCCAGAGCCGCATTGTCCAAAGAAAGCTCTTCAGTCACAAAATCTTTCTATCTGCATTTGTATGACGGTCAGTGTGCATTTGGATTTCCTGAGCCGGGTTTCAGGTCTTTATACATTGTCTCCGCGCCCCATGTTCAGATCCTGTTTTACGGTGAACAATAATGTGTAAATAAACATGCTGACCGCTCATTCCGGAGGAAAACCTGACACCGAAGATCGGAGCTTGGAAGCCACCTGCTGGCCTTTACCACTTTTAGGCCCTGACGGCGGGGTAAGGTTGGAATCTGCTGCAGGGGAAAGCTTATCACTTGTCCAGCCTCATGTCAAACCTAAAAGAAGCAGCCTGGCCTTATGCTGCGGCAGGGGGCGCTACGCAATCCGTATACGGGAAAGGAATAGTTAAAGCAGGGGTGGGCAACTCCGGCCCTCCAGCTGTTGTGGAACTACAAGTCCCATGAGGCATTGCAAGACTGACAATTACAGGCATGACTCCCAGAGGCAGAGACATGTTGGGATTTGTATATAAAGCACAGCTGGAGGGCCGGAGCTGCCCACCCCTGAGTTAAAGAGTCAGTCCATTCAAAACTGTTGTTTTTGATACATCATGGGCGGAAGTCACATGATTTCCCATACTCTAGAGGGGGTGTTCTGTAGTACACAAAGAAGAACTGTGCATGAGCGAACACTGCACAGGACAGCCCTGGATTCCTGACACGATCAACAGGTATTCACTTCTCAAACTGATATGACAAAACATTTTTAATGGTGTATTTTGTTTAAGGGAGCAAATAAGAGAAGTTCATTGTTAGGAATTGCATACACTCTAAAGAAGAACTCCACCATAAAAAACAAATGAAAAGCCCATTAAAAGATAAATAAACAAAACCAGCAGTCTGAAAGCCAGCATAATTTAACCCACTTCCACTGATCCCAGGTTGTCCTGGGCCTGTCCCCCAGCTTGTGACTGGACAGTGAAAGGAAAAGAGGCGCATTGATGAGCTTATCTCTATATCACTCTGCTCTTCTCCTGTCAGCAAAGGAACTGGTTCAGAGGAGCTCGGGTTCAGAGCGGGTTTGGTCCAAACCTGAGCTCATCCCTAACAGCCAGCATCATTCACCCCAGTTCACCATCAGGACAGTAAGGCCTCATTCACACGCGAAACGGCCGGCATGTACAGCTCTGCGCTGCGTACACGGCCGTATCGGGGAGCTCCCGGGAAGGACAGGTGCTGCGTGTGATTAGTACGCAGCCCCTTCCTTCTCTATGGGAGTATGCGGCCGTACGCCGCCCTACGCTCACCCCAAGTGCAGGTCCGTACGGGTGCGGGTGTCCCGGCTCGGACGCAGACAGGATCCATCCTGTCAGCGTACGAGTACACTCACCCGTACGGACGTGCACGGCGGTTGAGCGTAGGGTCGCGTACGGCCGCGTACTCCCATAGAGAAGGAAGGGGCTGCGTACTAATCACACGCAGCACCTGTCCTTCCCGGGAGCTCCCCGATACGGCCGTGTACTTGGCGGCCTTTTCTCATGTGAATGAGGCCTAAAAATGGGAAGCTACACTGCAGTCAGTCTCCTCCTATCAGCATGCTTGTTGCCAGCACATGAACTGATTGGCTCCTTGTGCTGGTTTCTACCTTGACACTCCAGCCCTGTTGTACAGGGACTGTGAAAGGTTGATACCCGGCCACAATCAGGTATGTACAATGCTTGTTTTTAATGATTACAGAGCTGCATTAATGTGTCTGGTATATCTGTCTATAGTTCAGGATTAAGTGATCTTGACTGTACACACAACCACTACAACTCCCAGCATGCCAGGCAGCCTCCTGGGGGGCTGCACATGTCCTAATTAATGTAACGGTATCGCCTGTCCTGCTTTGTCATAGTGTGAGCCAGACAGGACGGCAGACAAGCGAGCATTGTGATGCGGGGAGGAGAAAGAGAATACAAACTTTGCTGTTATACAGGAAGACAGAGAGCGCTTCATGCTGCGCTATAAATGGGGACATTCATGGGCTTTCCTGGATTAGAGAGAGCGTCCTGATTGACACAGCAGACGTGCAAACCCTGCAGAGATTGTGCGCATTGTTCTTTTCCAGGGGCATCCAATATCTCACCGAAGAGTCCTAACTATGTAAACGTAATCACTAAAAGCTCCAACGCGTCACTTCAAGGCCCTTTTCAGTATTAAAAATTCTGCAGCTTTTATTTAAATGATACCTGCCATGAAGGTCCTTGTTTCGGCAGGTCTGTTTCAGGGTGACAACGTTCTTTCCCCGTCTCACCAATTGCGCTCCTGTGTTGTCACCCTGTCACCAGGACTGCCAGTGGAGACTACCTGTTTTATTGCATATTCGCAGGCATGGTCCACTGTTGTCACCATCAGGAAACCTGCCCTGAAAATGCTATGCAGCCATTTCTGGAGTACATGTAGAAAGGAAGAGGCTGCAGGAGACGAGCAGCATCAAGATGCAACAAATCATAACAAAAGGTGAATTTTATTTAACAAAATATCTATGGGCTCATTTACATGGGCGTGCATGTGCGTACGGCGTGCATACCCATGCAAAGCCCTGCTCCCGGAAGGGGCAGGTGCTGTGTGCAATTGCGTACAGCAGCTTGTACCTCCCTAAGGAGGGATCTGGTTGCATGCAGTTAAACGCAGACCCGCACCTGTACATCCATGAAGGTCCGGGTGCCTGCATTTGGATGCACACTGTCTGCCTCAAGTACAGGCATCCATGCAGGTCCAGGTCGGCGTGTAGCTGTGAGCAGCCACATCCTCCCATAGGGAGGTACAGGCTGCTGCACGCAATTCCACACAGCACCTGTCCCTCCCGGAAGCAGGTGTCTGCACGGGCATGTATGCCATACGGATGTGCACACCCATGTGAAGGAGCCCTAAGAACCTCAAATGGAGACAATCCTTGGATAAGATGCACATTTTATTGCTGTCTGTTAGGAAGATTTACCCTTACTTCCTGTCCCGGTGACACCAGGACTAGAAAGGAAGGGATACCTGCAGACAGGAACACACAGGTGGCAATAAGAATCTCACAGTGACTCTAATCCTGTCCCTTCCCCATTCATCTACCGGCAATTAGTCTCTCCTTCCTTTTATACAATTGCAGTCCAGTATACCCCAATCATTGTCAGCACTCAAGCCCTGATGAAGGGGGGCATTGTGAGCCCCAAAACGCGTTGGGTATATCTTACATACTATTGTCAAGATTAATAAACATTTTATTGGACTTAGTATAAACTTGCGGCTCTCTCATCCTTTATAAACTGTTTTTGACCATCTAGAAAATGTTCTTCTGTTCTCTGTTCCCATTGTAGCGATTTCTCATCACTTCCTGTCCCTGTGACAGGGCATGAAAGGAACAGGAAGTGATGACAAGCTCACCAATGTGTCATTTGTAAGGGTCAAGCAACAGAAAATCAAATCATGATTAATAGGGATGCGCCGATATCGGGTATCAAGTACGAGTACCGATATTTTTTTTTCGGTACTCGCCAATACCGATACCAGAAGTCCCATTAAGGAAGCCAGGCGGCGTGTAAAGATTCGCCATCCCGCTTCCTGATTAGCAGGGAAGCCATCTCCATGCTTCCTTGTCTCCAGGTGAAGAGGAAGCATGGAGCCAGCTTTCTGGCCAATCAGGAAGCCGGGGGGGCGTGTAATGACTTAAGAAGTGGGTCCATGCGATGGGGTTGCTCACTATAGTACCTATAATGCTCCTTTATACCTTTCCCAACTGTTTGTCCTACCACGCGGCGTATGATTGGTGCCTGCGGCGCCGCGCACAAGCCTCCATGATTCTAAGCGCTAATTCCCGGTGACAGCCCCAGTCGCCGTCTCTTTATAAGGACATAATCCCACAGGTCTGCATCCTGTTAAGTCATAAAGCAAGCGGGAGCAGGTTCCTGAGTACACGCTCTCCTCGGCGGAGGAGCCACACACTTTTCTTGGTTTGCTTCCAGACACATGGAATTCATTCCCGGAGAATGTCTACAGCAGACTGGCAGCCAAGCTCAGGATGTTACGGAGTGAAACGTGCCAGGAGGGGCCACTAAATACGCTCAGTTACCCTGCAGGCCTAGCTCTGTGGCCTAAGTCTGCCAGAGGATAGGGGTGCTGTCCACGGCAACCGATCGGGACCTCTTAAAAATGATGGCTGGAATGTGGTTGCCATGGCTGTGTGCTGACCACGGCAACCAATCGGGACATTGAAAAAAGATGGTCGGAATCCAGTTGCTAAGGATGTGTGCTGTACACAGCAACCAATAGGGATCATTTAAAAGACAGCTGGAATCTGGTTGCCATCAATGGTTGCTGTGGACAGCTCACAATCAGGATCTTTTACAAAAAACAGCTGGATTACAGTTGCTGTGGTTGTGAGCTGTCCGTCGCAACCAATCAAGATCTTTGACAACTGATGGCTGGAATGCGGTTGCTGTGGATGTGTGTTGTCCATGGCAACCAATCAGGACCTTTGCAAAATGATAGCTGGAATCCGATTGATACAGATGTGAGCTGTGTACACAACCAATCTGGATCTTTTAAGAAAACTGCTGGATTACGGTTGCTATGGTTGTGTGCTGGCCATAGCAAGCAGTCGAGACCTTTAACCCTTTCGCTGCCAAGGACGTACGTCGTACGGAGCTACAAAAGTGCTTCCAGCTGGCCAGCTCAGTACGTCGTACGGACCTGGCATTTACAGTTCTACTATAAGCTGATGGTCGCTTTAGCGACCATCAGCTTATAGTAGAACTGTTCAGCAGACTGTCCCCTTTAAATTAATAGCTGTCATCAGCGGCTCACAAGCCGCTGATGACCGCTAATTTTAAAAATACCGCTAATTTTAAAAATTAAATTAACTGTGGCAGCGCATGGCAAAGCTTTGTGACGCATTGCCATGCGTTGTGATCTTTGTGTTGCAATAAATATACGCCTGTATCATTTTATCACAACACAAACACCAACACTGTGTGAAAACAATTTTTTAACATAAGTTCCTTTTTTACAGTTTTGCGTACCGTCATTTTTTTACCTTTTCGCAAAAAGGCGCAATTTTAAATTTGCAAATATTTGTTATTTATTAACTCAATACAGTTTTATCTTTTAGATTTAGTCAAAAAATAATTTATTTTGTGCACGGATACTGATTTTGGTGTGTTTTAACAATTGAATTGTGTATTTTTATCGGTTTAATATTAATTTGAGAAACATTTGCGCAATTATCGCAGGGCCTACAAATTTAGTATCACCATCTTTTTATTCTACCGGGCCTGCGCTTTCAGAAAATATATGGTTTGGGGGGTCTTTTACAAACGCTAGCAACGCAGCAGTTGAAAATCAAACCAATAGGAAAAAATTGCAGAAAATTCAAAAATGGCTTGGCCAGCTGATTTGAAAAATGTTCCGGAGGGCTTGGCAACGAAAGGGTTAAACAAAAAAAAAAATGACAGCTGGAATCCTGTTGCTACGGACATGTGCTGTGTGTGGCAACCAATCGGAACTACAACCTCTTAAGGCCGTGACACACTGCACGCGAAGCCGTGCAGAGAGAAGCAAAGCTATCCGGCACGGAGCTTTGCATGCAGTGTGTGAGCTGACTGCAGTCAGATGATTGACTGCACCTTCAGCCAATCGGCTCGTCCGTAACAACCAGCCAGCTGTCGCATACCGACGCACTGGTTTATTCGCGCGAGCCGATTGGCTGAAGTTGGAATTGTTGATCTCGGCACGCTCAGCTCCGCGAGCTCTTGCCAGCTGAGGTGCCCGGGAGAAAATGACATGGCACACTGCTCGCAAAGGCAGCGCGCCACCGCTCCGCGCTGCTTCGCCTGCAGTGTGTCACGGCCTTTAGTCATCTTGGCTATTTGGATTGCAGTTGCCATGGTGTTGCACATGTGATCAGCTATGACACCAGCCATCTGAAGGCTTGAAAGTTTGGTTGAGAGCTGAAATAAGCGCACTGGCAACCTCGACAGTTGGCATGCCTTAAAAGTAAATGTTTTGGGAGATCATTAAATTGGTGGATCTAATTCCACTTGAAAAAAAATCAATAGCTGGAACCAGGTTGCTATGGATATGTCCTCTTCATGGCAACCAATCGGAACCGTTTAAATATTCTACTGTTATTCACTCCCTCTGGATGTGTGCTGTCCATGGCAACCATTAGGACTTTTTAAAAATAATATCTAAAATCTGATTGCTATGGTTGTGCATTGTTCATGGCAACCAATCAGAACCTTTTTAAAATGACAGCTGGGATCTGGTTGCCATTCATGTGTGCTGTCCATGTCAACCAATAGGGACCTTTAAAAACTCATAGATGGAATCCGTTTGATATGGATCCTGGTTGCTATGGAAGTGTGCTGTCTATGGCAACCAATGGGAACCTATTAAAAAGATAGCGGGCATCCATTTGCTATGTATGTGTGCTGTCCATGGTAACCAATGGGAACCTATTAAAAAGATAGCTGGTGTCCAGTTGCTATGGATGTGTGCTGTCTATGGCAACAATTAAGACATTTTACAAATGACAGCTGGAATCTGGTTGCCATGGATGTGTGCTGTCCATGGCAACCAATAGGAACCTATTAAAAAGATAGCTGGTGTCCAGTTGCTATAGTTATGTGCTGTCTATGGCAACCAATAAAGACCTTTTAAAAATGACAGCTGGAATCCAGTTGCTATGGTTGTGAGCTGTCCATGGCAACCAGTTGAAATCTTTGAAAAATGACAGCTGGAATCCAGTTGCTGTTGGTTACACGGCTATCCTGCCTCCACAATGTCCTATAGGCAGAGGCAATGCAATACATGAAGAGACCTAGAAGCAAAGTCATAATTAAATTACCTCTCAGGCCCCATTCACACTAAGCGGCACCTTGAGCGGATCCGCGACTGTTTAGGCGATGATCGCGCGACCTTCACCGCCAGCCTGCATTCGAAAATAGAAAAATTGCGCGATATCTGCGGGAAAAAGGGTCCTGCACACGGGACACTCGACAGCAACGAGCGACACGCAACATAGAGCTGTACAATAGAACAGCTCCATTGAAAATCATTGGACGGCGACTTCTCGCAATATGCGCGATATCTATCGTGGCGGAAATCGCGTGATTAAACACCCAGTGTGAATGGGCACTAAACTCCACCTAAAAATGACAGAAGATATCTCTTAACATTCTCCGTAATATAAAATAAATCCAAATCCAGCGAGAATGGGGGGAGCCGCTCATAATGGACACAACCGATGTGCAGACCTGGGAACTCGCCGCAGGGATCTCACCATATAAAGCCCCCGATGATAGAAGAATGTTGCTGGTTTAACTCTCCAGGTCTCAAAGTCTCTGTTTTGGGTGGACAGATCCTTTAACTCCCGTGACCTTGTCACGTCAACTTCCTATCTGCTCACACATAAATGACCTTGCGGTGCCAAGGATACACCGGACACGGCAAAATAAACGGTTACCCACGGCAACCAGAATCCTGCTGTCCTCTCTACACTGCAAGTTACAGAAAGGAAGCAAGACTCTTATTGGTTAGCTGCAGGCAACACAGACAGTTTTTATACATTTTTTTTTTTTTAAATTAAAGTGCATCCGCTCCATCTGCAAGGAATTTGAATTAGTAAGGCCTCGTTCACACCAGACCCGATTCTGGCTGGAACACACTGCATCGCATTGCGGCCGGCTCACTATGTTGTGGGGCAGGAGGGGGCGTGGCGGTCCATTGAAGTGAACGGCGCCGTAGCCACGCCCTCCGGACCGCAATGCGATCGGTCGCATGGGAACGCAAAGCACATAAATGCCTGCGGTCCGGTCCGAACAAAATAGTGCTCGCAGCATGTAAACGAATGCAACCTGTCAATAATTCTGTCCAGTTTTATTTCTGTTTGTGAAGTCATTATGGAGACTTCACCTCACTTCCTGTCCCTGTGACACCAGGACAAGAAACAGTGGAAACTGTTGTCACCAGGACGTAGAGACACAGACATCACTGATAACCTGACAAATCTTCTAACCTTTCCCCATCCTACTGAAACAAAAGCATTTTTGTTGCAATCTGCATCCCCATTAAAGAGATCTATCATTTCCTGGCCTGACAGGAAGTGAGCGGAAATGTTCCCTGTGGGAACACAGACTGCTAATCAATACCCGATAAAAGCTTTTATCCCTTATCCGCTCTGGTAAAACTAAATAAGGAAATGTTTTGTCTGGAGTTACGTAGTTAGTCAGGTTGAAAAAAGACACATTTCCACCGAGTTAATTTACAAGCAACAGCTCGGTATACATGAGGGAGATGGTTTCCCTGCTGAAAGATTTGTAATGATGTCCAAAAAACCCTGAGATATGCAAAGCCCCGCCACAGACCACAGCCAGCATGGGGACCTGACTATTCTCCGGTGCAGTTATACAGTACAATCCGGTCACCTCGCCACCCTCAGCCTGCCATTGGACAATGAAGCAGGAGACTGAAGAGGTCACCTCTCTCCTCATGTCAGCACATCTGATTGGCTTCTAGGGCTGCCGCCCCTTTCTCCCAGTATGAGTGTGCTGTACAGGGAAATACAAGAGGGTGATACCAAATATTTATATATTAGCTCCATTTACAAATATATTTTTCCACTAATAGATAACTGCATTGAGTGTAGTCTTCATTTCTTTCAGGAGTTCAGCTTTTATGTGTCAATAACTCAACTCAACAAAGAAAACGTGGCCTCTGCGATGTCTCGGTGTCTTCAGAATTAGCCACTGACCATGAAGGCTGCAAAAGTCTGCTAAGCTATACAGTAAATTCTAAATCTTTATATAAATTAGGTTTTATAATTTGTATAAATATATAAAATCAACAAGGTATTTTATTTAATATATTAGAAAAATAAATAATAAAAATATATAATAAATAATATAA
>NW_017307040.1:528658-544157 GCF_000935625.1 Nanorana parkeri
ATTAATAATTAATATAAAAAATGATAATACAAATATATGTTTCTTTTGCCCTGAGACCACAAGTAGAGCGAACTGAAGATGTTTATCGTATTTTCTTGAAATTAAAATAATTAACCGTTACTGTGCATAGCTGATAAAAAGCTTTTAAAAATACCTTGTGATGAGAGAAACACTGAGGCTGCCATTGTTGACTTCTTCCTTCTCAAATGCTGGTGGTTTGGCTGTCATGCCTATCCTCTAGCTTCACCAAATCAGAATAAGTATTCAGATAAAATCTTTTGGCTTTTTTCCCGATTTTACTTGTTCTGGGCCAGTGACTCATAATATATTAAAGCCGGAGGGTCAACATAATGATTAGGCAACTAGCATTTTCGGAAAAAAGATTGGTAATGGCAGCTCCCATATATCACTCATGACAAAATTACATTAAAGTGAACATGTGCTTTGACCATGCAGGTCAGGGGTAGGCACACTCCACCATCCAGCTGTGCTGAAACTACAAATTACATCATGCATCTGCCTCTGGGAGTCATGCCTGTGGCTGTCAGAGTCTTGCAATGCCTCATGGGACTTGTAGTTGCACCACAGCTGGAGAGCCAGAGTTTGCCTACACTTGGAGTAGGGCAAAGCAAGGGGTTCTCATTATCAGGGCCACTATCAGTCTTGATGGGGCCCTTCACTCGGCAGAGCGCCGGAGGGGTGGAGCCAGCCTCAGGTAAGTGTATGAGGGCCCCACAGTACAGCACAGTGCTGTACTGGGGGGCCATAGGCCCCAGACAGGCTTATGGCAATCCTACACTGACATTAACCTGCTTGAGGCCCGGCTCCTACCTTGTGGTACAGCTATATGCTGTACTGTCAGGCAGGAGTCAGCTATACTGATGCAAGGGGCCCCTTAGAGCCTGAGCCCCTTACACCAATACTGGTGGTAACGCCCTGCTCATTACTGTAATGGTGGTCCCACAGGCTGCACATACTCATCTTCCCTTTACTCCCATGCCATGCCATGCTTGGTACTCCCAGGTATGGGAGAGGATGTGACTCATTTCCTGGTGATTGGTGGTTCAGGCACCTAGCAATGTCTCATTGGACTGGGGAGATAGTCCTTACCATTGGGTAGGTTCAAGCCACAACCTAGAGGTTCCACTGGCTTAGAAGAAGTGGGAATGGGAAATGGAAGTGAATGTGTGTAGCTGGTGGGGCTAGCACTAACATGAACCTGTTTCATTGCTCAGATTGAGAAAAACACAGCTTCAAATGATGTTCATCTTATTATATATCATCCACACAATGCCAGGTGCCTTTTTGTACCTTGACACAATGCTCACAAGTCTGAAGGGTCACTAGCTCAGGTTCTGTATCTACTGCTACTTGGCTCTTCATCTACAGAAGCCGCCTTTCCGGGTCACTGTACATTGGTAGTCATGTGACTCCAGAAATGTCTAACAGCAGATTGTAGAGCTTGGTCAAGGTGGCCGAAGCCTTGAGGCTATGGCTAGCAAGTGGTTTAGGACTGTGATAATGAGCAAAGGGGTAGTCAATAAACTACCATAACCAGTTGCATGTAGATGGCGTCTCAGGATGAAACAAAAGGCAGTCGGGGAATATGATCAGAGGTCATTGCTAAGGCTAACCAGAGCAAACATGTCAAGGATCTAAACAAGTTCAGGGCCGGCAAAATCCAAGTGAGGTTAGCGCAAAGGTCAACCCGAGAAAGAGTCACACTCATGGCTCAGTCTCTACAAGGGAGACTGGAGCAAGTTTATCTTGAAAAGGAAGCTCCACTAATCAGTGCACTTAGCCCGAGGGCATAAAGGGAAGACTGATGCACGTGCGAGGAGCCTGGAGAGGAATCGGCAGTGTGAGAGGACGCAACAGGAGGAGCCAAAGAGCAAACAGTCAAGGTAGCAGCTTGAGCAGAGTTAGGGAGTAAAGGCTCCAGGCAAACAGCTACATACACAGAACAAATACAGTATATGCGTGGGAGCTGTTTTCCCACCAAAGGATTTGTATCTCTGTCCATCCAGTCCTGAGATTTACACAGCTCAGATAGCCTTTCCTTGCAGGGCAGATGACCAGATGCTTCTCTGCTGCATTTAAAGTGGAACTGAAGCCCAAACATTTTTTCTTTTTAGTCTTGGAAAGAGTAAGTAATGTTTTGGTTTTAGTTGCACTTAAAGTTACATTTACTGGTCTTGTTCTTTGCCTGGCCTGTGAAAGGAGAAGAAGCAGACTGATATGTTTATCTGTCTGTCACTAGGCTCTCTCCTCCAATCAGCATGCTTGCACTGCATCATATCTGACTGGCTCCTTGTGCTGTTTCTCCCACTCCCAGTGTAAACTCTGCTATACATTTACTGCAAGATTCTGATACCAGGTCAAATTTAGGTTTTTATACATTTATACTAGGGATGCACCGATATCGGTGCCGATGCCGAGCATTTGGACGAGTACTTATACTCGCCCAAATGCTCCGATGCCTAGCCCGATACTCCCGGTAACAGGAAGCCAGGCAGCAAGTCATTACACTCTGCCCAGCTTCCTGATTGGCCGGGAAGCCGACTCCGTGCTCCCTTGTCAGTTGTGACGAGAGAGCATGGAGCTGGCTTCCCGGCTAATAAGGAAGCAGGGCAGCGTGTAATGACTCGCTTCCTGATTGGTCGGGAAGCTGGCCAATCAGGAAGCCAGCCGCCGTGTAATGTCACCTCATGACGAGGGAGCATGGAGCCGGCTTCCTGGGCAATCGGGAAACCGGGCGCCGCGTCATTGCAGGGCACCTGGCTTCCTGATTGGCCAGAAAGCCGGCTCCATGCTTTCTCGTCGCATAGTGACGAGAAGCATGGGGACGGCTTCCCTGCTAACCAGGAAGCCGGGTGGCGAGTCATTACACACCACCTGGCTTCCTTATTGGGACTTCCGGTACTTGGTTTTCGGTAAAAAAATATCGGTACTCGATACCGAAATACCGGTATTGGTGCATCCCTAATTTATGCATTGTAAAATATATAAATAAATACAGAGATGCGTTAATTTGTATCTGCCCGGAATTCAGCTTTAAATCACATGACTATTTACTAAAGGCTCGTGGCCTCGCAGACAACATGGAGGACGGCGAGTATACATAAACAATAATGTAAAGCTTCAGCTTCAAGTCTGCGGCAAATTGTAATTATTTTGTTTCTTCTTGAGGGATAAAGGAAACATTTACTGCTCGTTTCTGCGGAAGTTTGGAGAAATCGCCCCGTTTATTTTTCCAGAAAGAGCGCTTTGCTGTAAAACAACGGCGTGGGTTAGGGAACAAATAAACGGAGCCTATGTGAAATATGAGTGTGTACAGTAGGCTTCACTGTGTGTACCTTCGCCAAGTACACTGTGCACTGTGTTTCATTGATGAAGATGTCGAACCGCCGCGGCGCTAGGCCTATTTTCCGTGACGTCATTGCCGGGTTGCCCAGCGACGAGCATCTGTTCTGTTTCACGGCTGCAGTGGCACTCATCAACATAAACACAAGCTGGATAAAAACCATCAAATAGTTTCCTTCTTTTTTTAAGGTCCCTCCCACCTTCCTGAAGCCGGCCACTGTTATCAAGCTACTTCTGTCTGGAATCTGGAGCCTAATTAGGACAAGGTGACAGCTGATGAGGGAGCACATGACCATCCAACATGACAGCTGATAAGAAATGACATGACCTATCAATACCCTGTGTCCTGTTCACCATTCAACTTCTATATATGAACAGGTGGAAGAATGAACAGGTCGAGAGGACATTAGCTAGATCAGAATAGAATGTAATATACTAAACATCTGTGGACACCTGACCATCACACTTAGATTTATGTAGGGTATGTGGACATCCCTCAACTGAAGGGTACAGCATACAAAGTCAATAGTGCTCTTCCGACCACGGAGAAGGCCCTTTTCTGTTCCAGCATGACTATGCTCCTGTACACAAAAGCTAGCTCTATATAGATGAGTCTGGTGAGGAGGAACTTGAGTGGCCTTCACAGAGCTCTGACCTCAACCCTTCTGAACACCCATGGGGTGAATGAGAATTGGAACGCAGATTGCCAGCCAGGTCTTCTCATCCATCGTTTAGTAGCTGACCTCGCAACTGAATTGATAAATCTGATGACAAATTATTTTGATGGCAAACGATCACAAATAAATCTGAAGCCTAAATAGGGCAAGGTGACAGCTGATGAGGGATCACATGATCATCTAACGACAGCTGACAAGGGATGGAATGAACCATCAATATTCTGGGTCCTGTTCACCATTTAACTCCTGAATTTGGGCAGCTGGGAGAATGCATGGATGTTGGAGGGCTTCAGCTAAATTGGAGTAGTACATTATATAGTATGGGCTAAACATTTGTGGACACCTGACCATTATAGCTATCTATATGGCCAAGGGTATGTGGACATCCCTCAACTGAAAGGTACAGCATACAAGGACATTAGACAACAGTGCGCTTACAACCTTGTGGTAACCATTTGGTGAAGGCCCTTTTCTGTTCCAGCATGACTGTGCCACAGTCCTTAAAGCCAGCTCCATACAGACATGTTTGACCAGTTGGGTGTGAAGGGACTTGAGTGACCTTTACAGAGTCCTGTGAAGGCCAAATTTAATGCCCATGGTTTTTGGCAAAGGACATCCAACAAACTCATATAGGTGCTATGATTAGGTGTCCAAAAACTTTTGCCCATGTACAGTGAAGCAAGGGGAGAATTTCCCTCACTTTGTATAGATTTTCTGTCACTTGCGTTTCCAAAACAGGAAGTTAAAGAAACTCTCCCCAGTGGGTAAATGCACAGAGACGGTGCACAGACCTGGACCCTTCATGTCTGTCTCTGAGGCCGTACACCATCTGTGTGCTGCTGTCAAAACTTGGAGCTGCGCTGATGGGCACTGAAAAAAAAAGTAGGACATGTTGCATTTTTGTTCAGCGCAGCATGTTGCAGTGGTGCACAACGATTCCATACAGGTGTAAAAAAAAAATTTAGATTTAACAAAGCAAGGCAGCGTGGGTTCACAATGCACACCTTAATGAGCTCCCACTGGTGCAAATGACCCCCCACCCAAAGTTTTTGTAAATCCTAATATTGAACTTCTCTTATTTGCTCCATTTTGGCCTGGTAAATATACCATCGGAAGCATTTTGTTATATAGGGAAGTGTAGAACCCCTAGCAGGCAATTATTTCCTGCCCATGTCCCACTGAGGAGATTTCCCTTCACATCCTGTGCCTGAAACACAACAGGAAATGAGGGGGATAGAAGGCCGAAATCAGAGCTAATTCTCCTTAAAAATTACAGCCGACTCCTAACTTTTAAGCTTTCCTAAGCTGTTCTCAATGGATCTGGCTCCTGTATTTGACAGACTGGCTCCTGAATTCCATTCGCCCACCCCCTGGTCCAAACTTTTCTTTTTCAATCTGTCCAAAACAAAACGTTCTTACTATACATACACTATTGCTAATGCCAGCGGTTTGTTGCTATAGTTACTGGCAAGTAAGAAGCGTTTTATCGCTGTTTCAAACTAGAACTGCAGCGATGGGCCGGTGCGCTCTGCTGCAGCAATTGGTAGCTCAGGCAATGAGGTGAATGCAGAGCGACTGTCACTGACATGAAACCAACTCAATTGCCGAGCGACTAAATTGCTGTAAAATTAGTGATTTGGCGATTCCATATAAAATAACTATGACTTCCGTAGCGAGAAATCACTATCAAAAAGAAGGGATTGCTGCAGATAAATCTCCTCTGTGACACTGTAAGAATGTAAACGTGATGGTGTTGTGACTTACTAAGATTCCTAAGCTAGCCATAGACTTATAGTCTATGGCTAGGGGGGCTGAACGAGAAAAAAAAATTGCTTGTTTCCCCCACCCATGCTGTTTTTCCTGCCCTGCTGTTGTATCCGAACAGTGACTGATCTGATTAGATACAATCACTGTTTGGACAAAAATGTTCAGCCCTGCTCCTTCCACAAAAGTTATTTGAACTGGGGCCTATAGCAGCCAGTCACCGGCCAGAGGTCTATAACAAGGTCAGGGGCCTATAACAACAAGTTACAGGTCAGGGGGCTATGGCAACCAGTCACAGGTCAGGGGCCTATAGCAAACCAGTCACAGGTCAGGGGCCTATAACATCCAGTCACAGGTCAGGGGGCTATAGCAACCAGTCACAGGTCAGGGGCCTATAGCAACCAAAGGTCAGCAGCTTATAGCAACCAGTCACAGGTCAGGGGCCTATAGCAACCAAAGTTCAGGGGCTTATAATAAACAGTCATTGGTCAGGGGCCTATAACAACCAGTCACAGGTCAGGGGCCTATAACTTTCAGTCACTAGTCAGGGGCCTATAGCAACCAAAGGTCAGGGGCTTATAACAACCTGTCACTAGTCAGGGGCCTTTAACAACCAGTCACAGGTCAGGGGACTATAGCAACTAGTCACAGGCCAGGGGACTATAGCAACCAGTCACAGGTCAGGGGCCTATAGCAACCAGTCACTGGTCAAAAGCCTATTGCAACCAGTCTCACATGGTTGCTATAGGTCTCTGGTTACTAGCTGGTTACTATGGACTGCACAGGCATTTTCCTTCCTCAAGTTTTATACACCAGGCCCAATAAATAAGCACAACGTAGACATCAGCAAATGCAAATAACTGAAGTGCAGCCGCCTATAAGATTTCAGTTTTCTCAGTCAGTATAAAGAAAGAACTAGTTGCTTCTTGGTTGTAAAGGGTTATGGCATGGCCTTGCCTCAGACCTATAATTTCAGGGATTATCTTCAGTAGCACAGATCACAAAGCATGGAACAAAAAATCAATCATCCTGTGCTTATATCACCAAGGTGCTCCTCTGACACAATAAACTAATGATCACAAGCACCTCGCCCCGGCTGCCTGTGTTTAAAGCCATCCCTGATATCTGCGCTCCAAACATGCAAATCAGAGGCGAATCTGACACATGAGCATGACTAGCACCAAAGCATGAAGATTGTAAAACCAGATAACATTTCTGATGGCGAAACCTCCTTACTATGTAAGATGAATCAGCAGAGAGGAAACCATGACGTTCAAGTTGCTCAAAGTGGGAAATGACCATACCTACTGGTGCGGTCCACACGAAGCAGTGGCAGCCATTTTGTTCCCCCTGCCAAACCAATATGCAGACTATGGGATTACCAAAAACAAAGGTTCTAATGTATCACATACTAAAGTGAAAGATTCTCTGGGCTTGTTTTATAAACAATTTCAGAAACACCCCATCAAGCCATTGCCCATAGCAACCAGTCAGGAGCAAAGACAACCATAAGTAATCGCATTTGGTTTAAGATTTTATCGGCCCATCAACAAATATACTGAGGTGTGAGGGCCAGGTAGGGTTGCCACCTTTTCTTTAAGTGAACTCCGAACACTAGCGCTGCACGTAGCAATTTTTTTTTGAGAATATACTGTAGAGGAGAGAGTGGGGAGAGGCAGCCAGGGGACGGATTAAGGAGACCAGCTATAGAGGACTACAAATCCCAGCAATACATTATACAGCAATACAAAACAATATGAAGCTACATACCCTGTGCTGTTCTGGGTTGGCGTCCTGATGTCCAGATGGCCTGTGCAGGCTCTCAGATGGGCTGTGCGGGCTCTTAGGTTGGCTGTGCGACACTCAGATCCGCTGTGTGACACTCAGGTGGGCTCTGCGACTCTCAGCTGGGCTGTGCGACATTCAGGTGGGCTGTGCGACTCTCAGTTGCACTGTCTGGGCTATGTTGTCTCACTAGGGGCCCATAGGCGGGCAGCACGGTGTCAGGGACGAGGAGCAATCACAGATACAGCTGCCAAGGTCCTTGGCAAGCGTGATCTCTGATAGCCGCATTGGCCTGAAACCCGGATCTTACTCTGAGCTGCGGGCACCTGTAAACATGCACAGGCTGCCTGCAGCTCAAAGGAAGATCCAGTTTCAGGCTGATGCGGCTGCCTGGAGATCGAGCTTGCCGAGGAGCTCGGCAGCTTATTCTGTCAGAAAGTTTCAAGTGCCGGTGTCAGTACTGAGTGCCTTATGTCCGGTTGCCCGCTGGCTAGACACTCAGACATGAGACTCGAAAACCGGATGGGTGGCAACCCTAGGGCCAGGTAGACCCCCTGGCTGCACAGATTGTGGTGAATTCTGCTGGTTGGAGGGTGTGTGACCTATATTATGCAAGACTCATTTTATTCATGAAACCACCAGTCTACACTCGGCAGCGGCAGTCATTTTGTATCCCAAACCAATATTCAAATTGTGGGATCGTCAGAAAAAAAGGTTCTCATGTATAGCAACTAAAGCAAAGGATTTGCTAGGCCTTAATCATTTCATTAAAAAGAAACCCCAGCAAGCCATTGCCCATAGCAACCAGTCAGATGGCCACATGTGTTTTTGTTTTTCTTTTGTTGACAATGATTGATCATTGCTATTGAAATGATTCAAATCGGCAACGGAAGAGAAAAGGTTGTTTGCTGAAACATACATTACGAAGACCTCAAACGCAATTTCACAATATTGCCCAAATTGTCCTTTTCAAGCAGAAAAAAAACAATTTAAGAGGGAACGAAAAGAATGCCACTCTGCTTATTCTTGCATCAGACAGATCTATAGCGTTTGTGTACACGTGTGCTTAGTTCAACCTAAAAAAACTTTCAGTTTTTGCTAGAGTGTTGCAATGCCTCATGGGACTTGTGGTCTCACCACAGCTGGAGGGCTGAAGTTTGGCTACCCCTGGTTTACAATTTCTTCTATCTTTTGGGGACACCATTGAAGAGATCTCTGCTCTGGGATCCTGGGTCTGTACACCTGCTGTAGTCCTTACAAGGGACTCCCACCATCCCTGCGCTGGGGTCCCTGGTCTGTACACCTGCTGTGGCCCTTACAAGGGACTCCCACCATCCCTGCGCTGGGGTCCCTGGTCTGTACACCTGCTGTGGCCCTTACAAGGGACTCCCACCATCCCTGCGCTGGGGTCCCTGGTCTGCACACCTGCTGTGGCCCTTACAAGGGACTCCCACCATCCCTGCGCTGGGTTCCCTGGTCTGCACACCTGCTGTGGCCCTTACAAGGGACTCCCACCATCCCTGCGCTGGGGTCCCTGATCTGCACACCTGCTGTGGCCCTTACAAGAAGCTCCCACCATCCCTGCGCTGGGGTCCCTGGTCGGCACACCTGCTGTGGCCCTTACAAGAAGCTCCCACCAGTCCTGCGCTGGGGTCCCTGGTCGGCACACCTGCTGTGGCCCTTACAAGAAGCTCCCACCATCCCTGCGCTGGGGTCCCTGGTCTGCACACCTGCTGTGGCCGTTACGAGAAGCTCTCACCATTTCTGCGCTGGGGCCCCTGGCCTGCACACCTGCTGTGGCCCTTACGAGGGGCTCCCACCATAACTTCTTTTTTTTTTCTTTCCATTTTTTGTATGATAGAGAATGTAAAAGGAGAATGTGGAACATGCAAAACTCCCAGGAGGACATCGACACGTTCCTGTCGCCTCGATTGCCTTGTTGCACACATCAGTCTGAGTTGCCAGCATTTAGGAACTGTGCGTTGGCGAAACAACTGGTCACGTTCTGATCTGAGCAAGGGTTAAGCAACCTCGGTGCTCTAACTGTTGTGGAACTACAAATCCCATGAGGCATTGCAAGACTCTGACAGGCATGGCTCCCAGAGACAGATGCATGATGGGATTTGCAGTTTCCCCACAGCTGGAGGGCTGTGGTTTGTCTGCTACTCTAATAGGTGCTTGAAAATACGTTTTGAACCATCAACAATGGTACAGACCGTTCACCGACATGCAGGCTCGTGCCCTCCAGCCAAAGCATTGCTGCCATCACATATATAGTGTTCATACCTAACGTTATTACTGCTCTAGTGTCCCTGTACCACTATACAGCCGCTTTAAAAAAATTCAACGTTTTTGGTCAGATACAAAATAAAAATGAGAATCAAAGTATCATAAACCGCTTCCATGTTTTTTAAATATAAAATATTTGTTTTCAGGTTTTTTTCATCCTTTGTTGCCTCTCAGTGCTGATGATCCCCTGCAGCCTCTTTGCAGCCACTTCCTGTCTATATGCACTCCAGTGATGACTCCTGCAGCCTCTTTGCAGCAACTTCCTGTCTACATGCACTCCAACGATGGCTCCTGCAGCTTCTTTGCTGCCACTTCCTGTCTACATGAACTCCAGCAATGGCTCCTGCAGCCTTTTTGCAGTCACCTTCTGTCTACATGCTCTCCAGTGACACCTCCTGCACCCAGTGATGACTACTGCAGCCTCTTTGCAGCCACTTCCTGTCTATATGCACTCCAGTGATGACTCCTGCAGCCTCTTTGCAGCAACTTCCTGTCTACATGCACTCCAGCAATGGCTCCTGCAGCCCTTTTGCAGTCACTTTCTGTCTACATGCCCTCCAGTGACACCTCCTGCACCCTCTTTCCAGCCACTTACTGTCTATATGCACTCCAGCGATGGCTCCTGCAGCTCTTTTGCAGTCACTTTCTGTCTACATGCCCTCCAGTGACACCTCCTGCACCCTCTTTCCAGCCACTTCCTGTGTACATGCACTCCAGCAATGGCTGCGTAACATTTCTCAAGGATGGTTTCCTGATGGCGTAAACCATGCTTGCACAATGTGTGTTGAAATGGCCACTTGTAATCTATACCAGAAGCCTGTGTGACAGGCCTGTGTAAAGAAACCTATTAGAAATAAGCTTTCATCAACTTGCAGCATTCAGGACAACGAGAGGAGACTCCTGATTGGCTGTTCTTAGTTTGCTGCCCTTTAAGCACAAAGACATACAATGATTTTTCTTTGATCTGGCCAGTAATGATTGCATATCTGTGGGCTACCCTCACCGTCTCAGCCAGCCCCGAGAGATCTCAGACTCTGAAGTTGTCCATAATACTTCAATCTGATTGTACAATCTCCTGCCTACAATTTGTATTGAGTCAGGCATGCTGTAATATGTATGGCCAGTTTGGAGGAGATTGTACAATCCGGCTGTAATGTGTGTGGTCAGCATCTCCTCATTCATGCTGACACTGTCCTTCTTTCTGGAGGGTGGCTACTTTTGTTCCCCATTCTCCCTGTGTGTGTTGTAAAGTAGTCACCACTCCTTCTGTAGAATGATCGCATCTTCCTACCGCCTCTTGCATCCACAGATATCCTTATCTTATGCCTTACTGGCGGTGCCAACTGTAGATGGTAAGCCATCAAGACAGCTGGGCAATGGTTACCCTGTGCAAAGCCACAGAGCATGCTGGCAAGGCAAACAGTCTCCTCTGATAAAAATATATTTGTTCTGCTCTGTATTAATATTAAACGCAATGTTTATCTTAATGATGTTTACAAACCGACCCGACCGTGTGCTCTCAAGAATCATGCCAAAGAAGACAGGATTAAAAATTCCTTCTCGGTCTGGAGCCCTACCCCCGCCACAAAAAAATGTTTTGTAACCGCTGTCGCAGGAGCTTACACCTACAATGGGTCCGATATCAGAGGAATTCCCTCTGAAAACAAAAAGTTACAAATGAACGCCGAAATTCACATTGTGCTTTTTTGCTACAAAAATAATCGCAAGCTGGTTCTCCGGGTTTACGGTTTGCAAGAATCGGGTCCATATTAGGGAATGCGAAAAGGTACAAAAAGCGATTTGTGATCAGACGGTGTGGTTGTCCCGCACTTTGCGATCGTCCAAAAATATTGATGGAAGATACAATGTATGGCATTCATCAAAACTGGAGCAGACAGAATCTGGAGCAGAATTGTACTGCAACCAATCAGCTTCTCTGTCTCATTCTCAAATCTTACCTGAGCAAACTGGAGAGATGCTGATTGGTTGCCATGGGCAACTGCTCCAGTTTTTGTCTGCTCCAGTTTTGATAAATTCCCCCCAATGTATCAGTTATAAAAGTAAACAAGGTATTAAAATTATCATAGGTCTGAATTGTGACCCGTTCCCCGACAGGCATGCGTTCGTTCCATCAAACATGGCCGCCAAAATGCCCCCACGGACGGTCGACTTCGATCGCAAGCTCACTGAATCAATCGAATGTTTTGGGCAATTTTGATTCAATTCATGAACGATCACATTGTAGACACCAACATATGGAAACATTTCAAAAGTTCAATGGAGTTCAAGAGATGGGCAGGCGGTAAAGAAATGACGAATCCCAATGGTCAGGTGGGTCCTGGCACAGAAGGAGCTTGTAGTTGGGGTAGATTAAACGAAAGACCCTTTCAACAATGTTTTTGATACCAATGTTTTTTTTAACCTATCCCAAAAAGCTACAAGTGACCGGCTACATTTACCAGCCCAGAAGATGCTTCCGGAGGGATTTTTCCTGGAGACAATGTATCCGTTATAAATGTATACAGTGTATTAAAAATGATCACTTCATCAATCTGAATTGCAACCCATTTTCAACACAGATATTCGTTAATTCGAACAGAAGCGGCCGCCAACATCCCACCATAGATGGTTGACTTTGATCGAGAGCTCACTAAACCAGTGGAATGTTTTTTGGCAATTTTTACCCTATCCCAAAAAGTTACAACTGACCGGCTACATTTACCAGTCCGGAAGACGTTCCCTGAGGCATTTTTCTTCTTTGCTACAAAAATAATCGCAAGCTTGTTCTCTGGGTTTACGATTTCCAAGAATCGGGCCTGTATTCAGGAAGGCTAAAGGTGGCCATACATGAAGCGATTTAGAAATGATCCATCATCGATTGAAATATCGATCGATGTTATTGTCCCACACTTTGTGCTCATCCAAAAGTATCAATAGAAGATAGAATTAATCGGTGATAAATGTAAACAATGTAGCGGTGATAAATGTAAACAATGTAGCGGCGATAAATGTAAACAATGTAGCGGTGATAAATGTAAACAATGTAGCGGCGATAAATGTAAACAATGTAGCGGTGATAAATGTAAACAATGTATCCGTTATAAATTAGGAAAAAAAGTCTTAAAAATTATCACTTTATCAATCTTAATTTCAACTCGTTCCCTGACGCAGACATTCGTTCGAGCGATCAGAAGCGGTCACCAAAATGCCACCGCAGCTGGTCGGTCAACTTCGATCATGAGCTCACTAAAGCAGTCGAATGTTTTTGCCGATTTTTATTCAATTCATGAATGATCACATTGTAGCCACCAAGATATAGAAACATGACGAAAGGTTAATAGAGTTCAAGAAGTGAGCAGACACTTTCACAATTGCTTCTAAAACCAAGTCTTAAGTGTTTCCCTATCCCCACAATAGTTACAACCGACCAGCTACATTTACAAGCCCAAAAGGTGCTCCTGGAGGCATTTCCCTTCCTTGCTACAAAAAAAAAATCGCAAGCTGGTTCACAATCTGCAAGAATCGGGTCCATATTAGGGAAGGCATAAAGGTCTGATCCATCAATGTATCTGTTCTAAATGTAACCAATGTATCGGTTCTAAGTGTAACCAATCTATCGGTTCTAAATGTAAACAATGCCTCAGTGATAAATGTAAACAATGTATCAGCAATAATTATAAACAATGTATCGGTTCTAACTGAAACCAATTTATTGTTCTAAATGTAACCAATGTATCAGTGATAAATGTAAACAATGTATCAGTGACAAACGTAAACAATGTATCCGTTTTAAATGTAAAGAATATATCAGTGATAAATTTAAACAATGTATCGGTTCTAAATGTATCAGTGATAAATGTAAACAACGTATCAGTGACAAACGTAAACAATGTATTGGTTATAAATGTAAACAATGTATTAAAAATGATAACACCATCTGTCTGAATTGTGACACATTCTCCGACTGATTCATTAGTTCGATCAGAAGTGGTCACCAACATGCCACCGCGGACAGTCAACTTCAATCTCAAGCTCACTAAATCGATCAAATGCTTTTGCCAATTTTTATTCACTTCATGATCCCATTGCATCCACCAAAACATGGAAACATCTCAGAAGGTCAATAGAGTTCAAGAGGTGGGCAGACAGTAAAGAAAAGAGGAATCCCAATGGGCAGGTGGTCTCTGCGGCACAGAAGGAGTTAATGAGCTGGGGGGAAGGGGGTCATCCAAAGACCCTTTCAACAATGCTTCTGATACTAAGTCTTAAGTGTTACCCTATCCCAAAAAAGTTCCTACCCACTTCCTCCCCCCAGGCACCAGGAACAAAAGTGCACAGGGGAATCCTGCAATCTCATCCCGGCAGTTTTGCAAAGTTGGAAGACAATAATAAAGCGTTCAATAAACAGAAATGTAAAAAAACAAAACCAGGCTTGCAGTTCTGCTCCACGGGCCCCGTGTGTGGGTGGCCACCAGCGGCACGCCGTGGGCACAGGGTGGGGTAGTTTCAATGTGCAAGGGGTGCCGTTTCCAGCAGCTTGCAGTAGGAGCACAATAGTGTGCCAAGAGGTATTTTAGGGAGGGAGGTTATTTTAACAAGCGCAGCCAGAGATGCCAAGATTACTCTGCCCACTGGAATTCTCGAGCATGCTGATGGTAAAGGGGAGAGAGAGGGTGGCGGGGTGGCCTCCTTAATGCGAGCCCTTGGGGGTTTAAATAAATAAATAGGCAGAGTGGGAGTGTTGGAAGGGGGGATCCCACACCCAAAAAAAAAAAGAAGAGGCCTCTTCCTGCAGACATCTCATGCAACAGGGCCCAGGGATAACAGAGGAGAGTGGGCACAGGGGCTGGAAGGGGGTGTAGAGGCTGATCTCCCCTCCACTCCTCCAAATGTAAACAGCACACCACACACCCTAAATAGGAAAAATAGAGACACACACTTACCCCAGTGTGATCCAAGTCCTTTTCCTGCAGGAGGATCAGTGGGTAGCAGCAGGGGCAGGGAGGGTAAGTCCTCTCCCCCCACCCCTGGCAGCTCAGGGTGGCAGTGCGCAGGGGGGGCAGGCGCTGGCAGTAGGGTTCCCAGCAGCAGATCGGGTGTCTGTGCAGCCCTGGAGCAGGCAGGGAGATGTGAGCAGAGCAGCAGCCAGGGAAGGATGAGGAGGGGAGGAGAGAAGGGAGGAGGGAAAGAGAGAAACAAAAGCCTTCAAAAGCTGCCAGGTGTGATGGGACTACAGTGGTCAGGCAGAAAATGATGGGATGCAGGCTCTTGAAGTTCCACCGCATAATGGCAACATCAAAAAGGGTTGCATTGCACATGTAGTTATACATGTACTGTATTGAAGCTGGGGGGGGGATCAGAAGGTTGCGAAAGCAACATGATTGCCAGCTGTGACTACAAGTCCTACTGCTACTATGTAGTACCTAGCTACCAACTGGCTCTTGTAGTTCCTGTGCTGCTGGAATAATTGTATTGCTATCAGACTATCAGAGATGCAATATGTTGTTTCTAGCTGTTACACGGGTCTTAACTGAACCGCCTATGGTGCTCTTGTAGTTCCCCAGCAGCTGGAGGAAGGGCATCAAGCAAAGATGCATTATGTGTACTTTGCATGCATTTTG
>NW_017307040.1:544189-554946 GCF_000935625.1 Nanorana parkeri
CATTATGTGCACTATGCATGCATTGTGTTGTAGCAGGGGGCATCAGAAGGGGGGGGGGGGCAGCACGTGGATTGCCAGATGTTACTGAAACACATGTTCTTTGTTCTACCATTGTATGCTGGCTCTTGTAGTACTGGACCAATGGCTTCACACACAGAGTTGCACTCTGAATTGTACATGCAGTTGTGGAAGCAACATGAGGTTTGCCAGCTGCCGGTTACAGAACTACAGGTCCCAGCTGTTATTATTATTATTATTATACAGGATTTATAGCGCCAATAGTTTGCGCAGCGCTTTACAATATAAGGAAGACATTACAATACAATTCAAGACAAGATGGTAAGGAGGGCCCTGCCCCCGAGAGCTTACAATCTAGAAGGGAGGGCCAGTGATACATGAGGAAGTAGTTGTGTGGGGATGAATTGTTTGAGAACGTGATGGTTCAGTGGTTAGGTTGAGGTGAAATAGGCTTCCCTGAAGAGATGAGTCTTAAGAGATCGCCTAACGTCAGCCAGAGTGGGAGATAGTCGGACAGGTTGGGGTAAAGAGTTTCAGAGGATGGGAGAGACTCTAGTGAAATCCTGGAGGCGAGCATGCTAAGAGTTGACGAGGGAGCTGGAAAGTAGGAGGTCTTTTGAATAGCGGAGGGGACGGTTAGAGTGATACTTTGAGACCAGGTTTGTTCAATGCTGACTCTTGTAGTACCAAATAATAGTACATGAGAAGTGAAAAAGCTATGAGGGCAAAATGCAGATTGCTGGCTTTTATAGAACTTCATGTGCCAGCTGCCAGTTCATGCAGGCTCTTGTTGTTAAACAGAAGCTGAAAGAATGGCATCCCACAGAGCTGCACTGCAGGAATGACACATGCATTGTATTGCATCAGGAGCTGTGGAAACAACACACGGACTGGCAGATGTTCCAAAACTACAAGTCCCAGCTGCCCATGCATACAAGCTCTTGTTTGGAGTTAAGGCATCACACAGAGTTGCATGCCACGAATAACACATGCATTGTATCCAATGAGAAGGGAGACAGATGTGAAATCAGCATGTGGATTACCAGCTATTACAAAACTGCAAGTCTCGGCTACTGTTCTATGCTGGATCTTGTAGTTCCTCAGTAGCTTGAACCGCCATTGCATTATACAACGAGGGAAGAGTCCCTCTTTCAGATCCAGATCCCTCTGTTCTTTATTGCTCTGTCATCAAATGTAAAGTTATAACCAATATATATTATGAATGTGCCTGATGTGTTTATATTAATATTATTAAGTATTTATATTGTGCCAACAGTGTGCGGAGTGCTTTACAAAATAAACAGAGACCTGGGGGTTCATTTATAAACGTTCTACCCGGCGTATAGCCAAGTGAATGCCGTTCGCATGGCACTGGCGAGTATAGCGCCATCTAGGGGCACCAGTGGCATACAAATAGCATCCACCCAGTTATAGGTCAAGTGGAACTTTTTGTAACTGAACCCCCATATTGTTGTTTTTTTATATATCAGAGTCCACCCTTAACATGATTGTGCTGCCAATTTACAGGGAAGAGATGTAATTTGGTAAAGATTAAGATGCGCAGGGGGCGTGGCAATGGCGCCTTTATGAAAAATAGGACCCCCTTTTCCATCTCTGGAGGTATACTAATGAACAAGTGCAGAGCAAGAGGGGTATGGAGAGGGGGCAGAGCTGTTAGGTTGGACACACATTTTTCTTTTGCTTTGTTTTTGTTTACTTTGCGTGACATCCGCGGGAAAAAGGGTCCTGCACAAGCGACAACGATGAGCGACATGGAGCTGTACAATAGAACAGCTCCATTGAATATCATTGGGCGGCGACTTCTCGCGATATCGCGTGGCAAATTTGCGCGATATCGCAGCGGAAATCGCGTGATTAAACGCCCAGTGTGAATGGGCACTCACACTGCCGTATAATACGCTGCGCATAGATGCGCGCAGCGTTTTCTCCCCATATGCAGCATATGCAAATAAATGGCTCCATACACATAGCTGCACTGTGTAAAGATGCGTTAAAAAAATTAAATCGAGAGGCATCCGGGCTTGGAATTTCTGCGTATTTTACGCGTGCGTAGTACATTAAAGTTTGTATTAACTATGATGCAATCTGGGATTGCATACAGTTCGCACCCGTACGGATTTACAAATATGCGTACAATTTTGCTCTTGCGTTGTGTGAGAATGAGGCCTTATAATCTGCGCTCCTAACCCTATGTGATAATACTCCCTAGTTGCTGTATGATGGGAAGCAGGTTGTTATACACGGAGCGATGTCAGGAAAAAAACCCCAAATTTTTCCCATTGAAAAGCATTGCTACATTCCTATTGGCTATTTCAATTTGCAATAGCCAATTGTAAACTAGCATTGTACCCGCCCTCTGCTGCAGTTCTCCATCAGCAGAGGGCGGGTACAATGATAGTTTACTATTGGCTATTGCAAATTGAAATAGCCAATAGGAATGTAGCAATGCATTCCAATGGGATTTATTTTTTTTCTATTCTGACATGGCTCCGTGTCAGAATAAAGAAAAAAAAAGACACAGCAGTGTTTCTCTCCTGGGCGGCCGGGAGCGGGAGGCTCCCAGAGCGCCCGGGAGAGGTTTTTTTTTTTCGTTTTTTTTTTTTACGGCAGCAGAGCCGCCGGACAATAGGAAACTATTGGGCGGAGCTAGCTGTCACTGCTAGCTCCGCACAATCGTTTTCTATTTACTTTTTTTAAACTTTTAAAACTATTTTTCTGTTCTGCTCGGTACCTCAGGGGCCGAGCCGAATGCCGCTCAGTAGCATTCGGCTATTCACTCACTGCTGTTCGGGATCTTTAAGAATTGGCCAAACAGCAGTGAGTAGCCTGTCGGAGGTTCGGCTCAGCCAATCCAGATGTTGGATCGGCTGACAAGAGTTAGGGCCTTGGATGTGTCCGTTGATTTGAACGTTGGCAAGCACTGGGGCCGATTTACTACAGACTGTTTACTTTGCAAACTGATTGTTCCCTGAGCTTAGTAAATAAGGTGAAGCTGCGTTCACCCCAGTCACTCATTTATATGCGTGATTTTATTTTCTTGTATCTGATTGAGTGTTCGAAAGTGAGCCCAGCTTAAAGGTAAAGTCCACCTTAGAAAAAAAAAATGTTACTCTTTATAAAAGATTAAATGTGCTTTTATTGTTTTTTTGCATAGGAGCCAGTGAAGCATATCAACCACAAACAGTGGACGGCAGGTGCAATGCTCTGGCTCCTGCAGACTCTTCCTGCTATCCGGCTGCTGCAGGCAGGAGGAAGAATTTCCTCAGTCTATAGACTGCCTGCAGAAAACTACAGAAGAGGGCGGAGACAAAACCAGTCACCCTGCACAAGAAGAGAGCAGCAGTGAATGGTCTTTATTACAGGAGGGGGCGGAGACAAGACCAGTCACCCTGCACAAGGAGAGAGCAGCAGTGAGTGTTCTTTATTACAGGAGGGGGCGGAGACACGACCAGTCACCCTGCACAAGGAGAGAGCAGCAGTGAGTGGTCTTTATTACAGGAGGGGGCGGAGACACGACCAGTCACCCTGCACAAGGAGAGAGCAGCAGTGAGTTGTCTATTACAGGAGGGGGCTGAGACAAGACCAACTGTTATGGGGTATCCCAGAGGCATGATGGGATTAATAGTTAATTTGAATACAATTTAAGAAGAAAAATGATAGAAAGTTAAAGTAGGGCATGATCGGGGATGCTGCTCGGAATGCGTTGGGCTCTTGCCTGTTGCATTAATCCCCATCTGCTATAAGATAACTCTCCAAGGTTACTCTGCCTCATCCAAACACGTTTGATAGGCCGATGCTCCTCCTTGAATTATTATTGTAACAACGCGGCCAACAAATATGACTGTGTGCAGCTGTCACAGGACGGCGCGGTCACATCACCAGCTCTGCTTTCTATCACTGATCTATTAAGTCTCTTCTGCCTTCAGCAGTCTCTGACCCTCCAGCGGCATCGCTACGCCGGCCGATCACACTCCGGACTGTCCGCAGACCAGAATGTGTCTATGGAGGGCGCAGGGGTGGGAATAGGAAGCTGCCATCGGCCTATTAAGGGGAACAGCAGTGACAGGGACAAGTTTTCTGACCTGTTCATACAGCGGCAGCTGATGGGGCAAGTGGTCTCCCATAGACAACATATTGTATTGGGCAACTTAAAGCTAAACTCTGGGCACCAAAAATATTTAGTTTAAATATATTCCTCAATAGTCACAAAGGATATAAACCCACTTTGTGTGCATTGAATTCCTTTAGAAATCCAATTGTTACCTTGTGCAGGTAGCAGTGACATCATCACTGTGCTGTACACAGCCAGAGCAGAAAGCAGAGCTGTGGGAGGGACCAGGCAGACCCCACCACAGGATACTACAGGAGAGGGCGGAGACAAGACCAGTCATTGTGCACAAGCAGGTAGAGCAGCAGTGACTGGTCTTTATTACAGGAGGGGGCGGAGACAAGACCAGTCATCCTGCACATGGAAAGAGCAGCAGTGACCGGTCTTCATTACAGGACGCTCCAAGTTTCACACTGGATTACTGCACTGATCAATACACAGAGCTCACCAAGATTCAAGAAGAACACACAGGACTCCTGTGGGCACATTGGCTTATTCCAGAGCTCTGCTTTAAAACTGATCTCCAGGCAAACAGCTAAATACACAGACGGAATACACCCAGAGAGATAGATAGATAGAGAAAGAAAGATAGATGGAGGGAGATAGATAGATAGATAGATAGATAGAGAAAGATAGATGGAGGGAGAGAGATACTTAGATAGATAGAGAAAGAAAGATAGATGGAGGGAGATAGATAGATAGATAGATAGATAGATAAAGATAGATGGAGGGAGAGAGATAGATAGATAGATAAAGATAGATGGAGGGAGAGAGATAGATAGATAGATAAAGATAGATGGAGGGAGAGAGATAGATAGAGAAAGATAGATAGATGGAGGGAGAGAGATAGATAGATAGATATAGATAGATAGATAGAGAAAGATAGATGGAGAGAGATAGATAGAGAAAGATAGATGGAGGGAGAGAGATAGATAGATAGAGAAAGAAAGATAGATGGAGGGAGAGAGAAAGATAGATGGAGGGAGAGAGAGATAGATAGATAGATAGATAGATAGATAGATAGAGAAAGATAGATGGAGGGAGAGAGAGAGATAGATAGATACCTGCCAGCGGGTTACAGGATTGTATATTTGTCCATCCAGTACTAAATTTAAGCAAGATTTTCTCTACTGCAGTTAAGCAATACCTGCAGGTCTTGTCCCTCCACAGCCTGTAATTGGACAGTAAACGGAGAAGCATCACACAAATGAGCTCATGTCTCCTCCTATCAGCATGCCCCTTGATTGCACACGGGCATAACAGTAGACCAGGTTTCTCTCTACTGCAGTTAAGAAACACTTGCAGGTCTTGTCCCTCTGCCAGCGTGTGCCTAGCCAGTGAACGGAGAAGCATCACACAAATGAGCTCATGTCACTGTCTCCTCCTATCAGCATGCCCCTTGATAGCACACGGGCAAGACCAGGATTCTCTCCGCTGCAGTTAAGAAACACTTGCAGGTCTTGTCCCTCCCCCAGTCTGCGCCTAGTCAGTGAACGGAGAAGCAGCAGACAAAATGAGCTCATCTCTCTTGTCACTCTGCTCTTTCCTCCTATCAGCATGAACTCTGCAGCCCAAATGCTTGTCTTTCTCATGCTCCCCCAGCCTGAGCTCTGCTGCAAGGGGCTGATTCCATGTATAGACATACAGATAAGAAGTGCAATTGGTAAAAGCAGTGACTGGCTGCACAGGGAATATATTTCAAGCAATGAAAATATATAAATGCCTTTTTTTATTGTCATTACAGTGTCTTGTTAATTATAACATCTTTTTTTTTGCCCGTATCACTTCCCATCCGTGTCCCCAACGCGCTCGTCTCGATTGCATTCAGCGGTAAACAGAGAGGCCTCAGTGCAGCATAATATATTTACACATCTGTGCTCCTCTCTAAGAGGCTTACCATAATACACTGAGATGGCACGGAATGGACACCCGAGGCATGCTGGGAAATGTGCTCCGTCATCCACAAGCATGGAAACATAGAGGGCAACACTTTTATTTTATTTTTTTAAGTTGTCACAATGGAGAGAGCCGATCTATAACGTTATTGGCTCATTCTGCGCGCGGCTCATTCTTCTCTCCGTCCTTTCTGAAAGATCTCATCAGAACATTCGATGATGCCGTCAGAGACTAGACGGATGTCTTTTGAAATTTAGTTCGATTTTGGAAACGATTTGACCCCATTAAAGGAGATCTATGAGGTGAGTGATTTCCACTCATCCTCATAGTTAGAGCCGATCTGTGATAAAGAAGCTGTCACAGGTCGGCTTTATCGATCGGGAAGTGAGCAGAAACATGTCGCCGATCCGCTCACTTCCCCATCGTCTCCCTGCAGTGAGCGGTGACTGTAAGTCATGGCTCCCCGCAGGGATTTCCCCCCCTCCCCTCTCCGATCCTCCAGCAATGACTGGAGGAACGAATGGGGGAAAGGCGGGCACAGCTGGCTCTGCCTTTAGATAGGCAGAGCCAGTTGTCACTCACGCAGCTGCGTGGATCCAGACAGTATTGTTGGGAATCCGTCCCGGCTGCGGCGCTCTCAGTATATCGCAGGCAATAGCTCGCTATATACTGAGCTTTGGGTCACGGGAGGACGCTAGTATATGTCCTCCCGTGACCCTAAAGAGAACTACGGGGAAAAACACTTACCCCATAGTTCTGCTTTAACTAATAGAAAGTCAAACAAATGTTGCAAAAATGAATTTTATTGGAAAGAAATTCTACTGATGTATGGCAGGTTTTATAGCGCAGAGCAGAGGTAGGCAACCTCGGCACGCCTGCTGTAAAACTGCAAATCCCATCATGCTTCCGGGAGTCAATTTTTTCCATCACTATGGTCGGTTAATTCAACAGAAAATTGAAGGAATGTTCCCAAAATGTATTGTTTTCGAACAAATTCTAACCGTGTATACCCAACTTTAGGGCAGCCGTACACTACTCATGGGCTGAACCAAAAAAGAGTCCCAAATCCATGAAATCAGCTCAAATTAAAGTCGTGTATGGCGGTGTGTAACAATCATATTGAGCTCTGTTAAAGTGATATTAAAGTCAAAAGGTTTTTGGGCTTTTTTTATGGACTAATTGATTAATTTGCAATGGATACAGCGCCTAAATGTTTCCTGCAGAATCAGCTGGTCCCTTGAGCACTGATATCCTGTTTTAGGGTGGCTCTTTTCCCTTGAAGGGTCCTATGGAGACACCCTTGTGTGTGCTAGTAAGCTGTGTGTGCTTTCACAAACACAGAAAGGCAAACCAATACCCTCCTGCCTCCTCCTTTCTTGCTTCTCCAAGCTAGTAGATGGAAGGTTGCTGGAGTCTGCTCTGTCTCCTGTGATCTTGTACTGCACAGGAAGTTCAGGGAAGCCAATCTGAAAGAGTTGGAGCTGTTCGGAAAGAAGTTCTTGGGCAAAAATGTAAAGAAATACTTTACTGGGTGATGTATATTTGGTCTGGATTCCTTATTGATAAAGGTTTGAGTGTTTAGTAGCACTGGAGGAACCAAGCGTGGTACCTGCCTCCCCTATACCTACTACTAAAACTTAAGATCCCTTTCTGCAACGTTGAAATAAAAAAAAGCTGAACGTAACCTCAGGTGTCCCCTGCAACTGGTTCACGAAATCCAGACCAATCACCTGTCCTAAGACGACTGCAATCAAAATTCAAGTGCCATCCACAGCTCATCAAGCGCCATATTCCGAAGTGATAACACTTGGTGCCCATACACTGCTCGATTCTCGTACGAGAATCGGGCGAAATCCCACGATCGTATGAGAATCGAGCAGTGTGAACGAAGACGTGCGACCGTTTCTACTGTACGGTCGCACGTCTTTAGCAGGCCGGGACCACCGAGGCCATTCCTAATTTATTTTTTATTCCTGCATTTCCTGGATTCTCGAGCATGGCAGCGAGCTCCTGTCGCCAGCACTTTGTGCTAATGGAAACATAATAAAATCAGACAAGCAGCCTGGAGATGAGCTCGAATGACTACCAAACCTCCTCCATATCAGCCTGCAATCTGAGCCACAGAGAGAGCGATAAAAGGCTTGCGGTTTAAAGCAAAGAGCTCTCGAGGGGCATTGTGGCTGAAACTTTACGGGATGGGCAAATCTCATTGGTGCAAAATCTGAAACCAAAGATAAAAACTGTGGACTTTTAACACAAGCATTGCTTGAATGCAAATGTCACTGTGACCAATATTTTAAAGGAAAACTCAACTTTTAACCCTATTTTCCACATTTCCAGGAAACCCTGAGTGTGGTTAATTAAGAAGTTTGATGCTGGGCCAGTAAATCTCTTCATTTCAGCACAATGTTCCGTCAAAGGACAGAAGTCCACTCAACTCCTTACTGTTTACCTCTCCTAGATAGGTGCACTATATGGCCAAATGCTTGTGGACACCCCCTCCAACGGATTGAGTTCAGGTGTTTTCAGTTTAGGGTACTGTCAATGCTATAACATACAAAGACATTTTGGACAGATTTGTGCCTTGTAACAGTTTGGTGAAGGCCTTTTTCTGTTTTCAGCATGACTGTGCCCCTGTGTACAAAACCAGATCCATAAAGACATGGTTTTGTGTGGAGGAACTGAGGTGGCCTTCACAGAGCCCTGACCTCAACCCTACTGAACACCTTTGGGATGAACTGCATTGCTGATTGTGAGTAAGGTCTTCTCATCCATCATATGTACCTGACCACAACCCTACTGAACACCGTTGGGATGAACTGGAATGTCGCATGTTAATCTGCTCTTCTAACCTAACATAAGTACCTGCTATCAACCCTACTGAACACCTTTCGGATGAATTGCAAAGTCTGCCAACCAGCTCTCATTCAACATCTCATCCAACCTCACAAATGCTCTTTTGGCTGAATGGGCACAAACTTCCAGAGATACGCTCCAAAATCTTGTGGAGGAACTAGAGTGACCTGCACAAAGCCCTGACCTCAACCATACCAAACACCAAATGGAATAAATTGGAGTGCTGATTGCGAGGCAGGTCTCATCTAACATCAATACCTGACCTTACAATGCTCTTTTGGCTTAATGGGCACAAATTCCCACAGACACACTCTGAATTTTTGTGGAATGTCTTCCCTGAAGAACGGAGCCTGTTATAGCTGCAAAGAGGGGGGCAACTCCATATTAATGCCCCTAGTTTTGAATGTGATGGGTCATATAGGTTTGATGGTCAGTTGCCCACCAACTTTTGCCCATGAATCTGTAACCAAATCTTTTTTTTACATTTTTGGATAGAGCATAAGGGAACTATCCTAAAAAGCACCTTATTTTTTGGGGTATGTGGTGGATGTGAGACACATAGAAACCTTCTGTTTTGAGAAGGCTCGGCTGTTATTTATACTGTATCATTTTAGTTTAAACTGTTTAAATGATTTAGAAAAAGGGGGGGGGGGGGGTGTTCTCGTTAAAACAAACAATCTTTTGTTATCCTGAGACCCCAGGGTCTTCAATACACACAGGCTCATTCAATAAACAGCAGCCACGCACGTATGTGTGTGTATATCACAATGTGCATTTGGATGATGGGCATATGGCCAACCTCTCATCCTATCATTCGAATAAATATCTTCATCCAGGCACAGGGTTCCACTCTGCCAGGCCGCCCACCAACAGTCTAGATCACACATCGAGGTATCTTTTTACATTTCAACCCCAGAAGCCTCGTGCCGTTCGATTAACACATTCCAGGCCTCCTCCTAAGTTCTGTCTGTGTTTATAGAGCAGCTTCTGGTTTCTCTATATACACTATGGGATTTAGCTTACCGTAATCCACGGCACAGCAGAACCAGGCCTGGGTCATGCTGTAAACAGATCTCATTACTGTCGTGGGGTATAAGAACAATGTTGAGCCTACAGCTTAATTCCGGGGCAGATATAAAACACAATTGTAATGCAGTTGTGCATTCCATTTACAGATATTTAAAGTAATCCAATATATTTTACATACAAGTAGCAGAATTACCTGAATCTGTCTTGATAGCTCCTTTCATCCCTTGCACAGCAGCAATGGGGGCAAATCAGATGGGCTGTGTGCACATGTACAGACAGGGAACGCGCAGGCAGGAGGAGGAACAGAATGAGCAAGGAGATGACTTGTCAGTGTTCTGCTGCTCCTTCATTGTCCAGTTAGCGGGCTGCCGGTGGCGAAGTGACACCACTCTATTCTTCAACTCTTAACGTGCAAGGGGGTGTCACCCTCCTGGCATGAGGTGTATGAATCACGAAAGTTGCTATAAGGAAGTGGTAACCTTTCTCCTATCTGCTGTTTTTTTACATTGAGTCCTAGAGGCAGGACTACCATGGCGCGCTGAGCACAAAGCACAGCACCAGGTTAGGACAAGCCAGGGAGAGGTGAGCTTATCCAGGCCAATGATCATTTAAGAAATGTCACCGGCACACCGGAGTCCTTTAAGGATCACCAAGTGTTCATTTATTCAGAACCATGTCATCATATGGTTCTGAATAAATGAACACTTGGTGATCCTTAAAGGATTTCGGTGTGCTGGTGACATTTCTTAAACGATCATTGCTATTGGCGGTGCCATCCGCAGTCACGACAAGGACCCCCCCCCCCCCCAAAAAGTGGGCACCCGGTGAG
>NW_017307040.1:555106-566238 GCF_000935625.1 Nanorana parkeri
CCCAAACCCCCCCCCCCCCCCCAATAATTGGGACATCCGGTAAGGAGTGTGACAAGGCATCCATACATTGTGCTTATCCTGGCCAAAAGACACCCATGGGCAGGACATCCTTGTCTCCAGGGACTTGTCTAGTCTTCTGGTGACCAACCCTGCTGTAGGGAACGTCCTTATCCTCAACCCAACCGCAACAGACAATGTCCTACTTGAGCTTTCACAGGGGACAGTCAACCAGTTCTGATGCTCTTTTTATGCTCTTTGATAAGTAGCTTTACACAGCTCCTCATTTTTAAACGATAGTCTGGTTCTGCTTTACCTTGGAGTTATCCTTTAAATCCCTTGAAAATGAAAGAAAGACCTTTATGATGACTGCAGACTGATAGAACAGTGACTGCGTCTGGCCGATAATTGTCTTCTAGAAGCCAAGTGACTGGTCCTTGTGTTGTCTCCGCACAGATAACCCGCACTGTAAACTCTTTCAGGGCCTCTGAATGTGCAGATAAGGGCCCGGCATTACAATGGGACATAAATAATGTAAAGGAGAGATAAAATAAGCCGAACAATGGCTAGAAAAAGGACATCAGGCCTCACATATATAAAAAAAAAATAGTGAGTTTCTAGACACATATGTTAATGTGTTCAGCTTAGAACTATCTTCATGGATGTCTGCTAAGGGTTTGAACGCTACACTTTCTAGATATGTGTAATCAGATATGAACATGGTGGCCGGTATATCTGCATGACATACTTATGTCCTGTTTAAACATGTGATTTGCATGTAGGGCACAACAAAAGGGTTGCTTTAACAAACCCCCCCCGGAACATATTCTCACCTTTCCTACTCCCCCTCCCCACTGGTCTATGGCAGCAAATAAATACCTGGTACTTGGGGAAGCATGTGACATGTCCTTGAAGATTGGCCCAGTGCTGTCACATGGGTCCTCAGCTCCGTGAAAGTTCCAATCAGAGCTTACACAGAGCTCTCTTCCTATACTTCCAGTACATGGCAAAGGAAAGGTCAGGTATCCCTCACCCATAGTTGGAGAACCTCATCTTGACCTAATTCCACCATTGCGGTCTTCTGGTGCTTGTGAGAACCCCACCACTGGGCAGCCAATAGAAAGTGTCCATGTAATGTACCCAGAGACATGGGCACCTGAAGAATGGCCTTTCCACTCCGAAGTCTAGGAGATAAAGGACTTGGGAGGTTTTCAAACCTGTCCCATCATGAGTCTTCTTCTTCTGGTGGTGGACAGGTCCTGAATGCTGCAGAGACCAGTGCCAGGGTGGCTTGATGACGCACCCCTACAGGTGGTAGGTCCTTGACACTTGGCCTTACAGGAAGGTGGTTAGATGATGGTGGGCATCATTTAACCCTGCCCTTAGTGTTGAGTCTGGAGAAAGGAAGGGGATTGGGTGGTGGTAGCAGCGTAGAAGAAAAGGTGAATACTGCTTATTTTACTTCCCGTACTGCAGGTTACCATATTCTTAGATGTTTTTCTTGAAGTAGAGATGAGATTTCATACCTAAGGTGCTCCAGCTAGCCAGCAGCTAATTAGTTAATCCACCATGCTTCCTAGCATAAGTGGGCGCTGGTCCGCAGAGTCTGGGAACGGAGAACACACACTAGGGAGCGCTTGTCATTGGAACCCAGCTTGTGCACCATCCATGCACCTCATATTCATGCCACCCAGCTGGTTCCTTTCCTCCTTCCCTTCTCTGGAGTGAATTGTCCATTTCCAGACCAGGCCCTTGGCTTCCGACGGATTAGCCAGATGCCCAATTAGGCCCCGGCTTTACCAGGAATCACAAGCAGCCTGGCACGGTTCCCGGTCCGCTGTCCGCAGCCGCTTATCTAAAGGGTCTCTGTGCACAGACTATGAGGCCGAGCACACAATGCAGCCTCAGGAAGAGCCGCATTCATCCGCTCTCTTCCTTCCTGACACTCGCTTTTAAAAACGGGCCCCCAATGAGTCACCCCCCATCTGCGCTGGCAAAATTCTGAGACGTTCCCGCAAACCTGTGCTGAAAAACAGCGGCTTGCGGCATTCCCGGATAGTCTGAAGGGGGCGCTAATCCATGGAGAAGGCACCTTGTGATATTCTACTTCCAAATTACAGGGATGCTCTCTCTCTCCCTCGCTCTTTCTCTCCCTCTCTCTCTATCCCTCCCTCGCTCTTTCTCTTCCTCTCTCTCTATCCCTCCCTCTCTTTCTCTTCCTCTCTCTCTATCCCTCCCTCTCTTTCTCTTCCTCTCTCTCTATCCCTCCCTCGCTCTTTCTCTTCCTCTCTCTCTATCCCTCCCTCTCTTTCTCTCTCCCTCCCTCTTTCCCTTTTCTCTTCCCCTCTCTCTCCCCCTCGCTCTTTCTCTTCCTCTCTCCCTCCATCTCTCTCTCCCTCGCTCTTTCTCTCCTCTCTCTCCTCTTCCTCTCCCCCTCGCTCTTTCTCCCTCCTCCATCTCTCTCCTCTCTCTCTTTCTCTCCTCATTCTCTTCCTCTCTCCCTCGCTCTTTCTCTCTCTCTCCTCCTCCTCCTCTCTCTCTTTCTCTCTCCTCCTCCTCTCTCTCCTCTTTCTCTTCCTCTCTCGTTCTCTCTCCTGTATATAAGCACTTTACCATATGTGAATGTCTTCTTTGAAGATGAACTCCTGGCAGACCTAAAAACAAGTAACATGCTGACTGGAGGAGAGAGCAGTAAGACATAGAGATGAGCACGAGACCTGTAAGTGTTACTGAACTGCAGCAGAGAAAAATCAGGTCCCCTGCCTGCTGTGTTGCAGAGTTGTATAAATCTCAGAGCTGGATGGATAGAAGTAGCTGCATTCAGGGTGGAGTGTCCATACACGTGCGTATGTTTTATTCAGGCTCAGCATATACCACGTACAGCCATATGCAGCACCTGCGGCCCCCAGGAAAGTAGATCGCAGGACTCACCGGGATCTGAAAGCTGATGTTATACACAGATATTAAATCACATGTGTAGCTCGCTGTTGAAGATCTCTGCATTCTGATTTGCTGGTACTTGTAGCCCCCTTCCCCCTGGGGTCATGGCCTCTGCTGGGAGAAGTCGCCAGGCTCTCTGGAGTCCTCCAGGCAGGTTAGTGTGGCGGTTGGATCTGGCGGGCGCACATGTCAGCCTATATTTAGTTCTCTGCCGCCATCCAGCAGCTTAGATGTTGTGAGGGGACAGCTGCCTTCAGCTTATCACGCCGAGTCATGTGTCCGAGTGGTCAGAGACATCCGCAGGTCAGTGCTTTCCACTCTGAATGGGGGGGGGGGGCACTTTCTCAATCTTACCTCCCCCTCCACCCCAGCATTCATTGTAGTTTTGGAATGTCACAGGGCTGATCTATGTGACAGTGTGATGGATTGGTACACTGGCTAGTCACAGGGTGAGAGGAAGCAAGGGGGGCTGATCTGTATGACAGTGTGATGGATTGGTACACTGGCTAGTCACAGGGTGAGAGGAAGCAAGGGGGGCTGATCTGTATGACAGTGTGATGGATTGGTACACTGGCTAGTCACAGGGTGAGAGGACGTAAGGGGGACTGAGCTGACTGAATGTGATGGATGCTTACACTGGTTGGTCACAGAGTGAGAGGCAGAAGGGGATTGGTTTGAGGTTTTTGCAGAACTGGCTTTGTGCACAAGGGCCAGTTCTTTAAAGCTAAATAATGAACTCCAGAATAAGCAAATGCAAAACTCGTGTGAATCTTGGGGAACTTTGTGTATTGACCTGTGAAGTAATCCAGTGTGACACTTGGAGCTTCCTGTAACAAAGACCGCTCACTGCTGCTCTCTCCTTGTGCAGGGTGACTGGTCTTGTCTCCGCCCCCTCCTGTAATAAAGACTGCTCACTGCCGCTCTCTCCTTGTGCAGGGCGACTGGTCTTGTCTCTGCCCCCTCCTGTAATAAAAAACGCTCACTGCTGCTCTCTCTACTTGTGCAGGGTGACTGGTCTTGTCTCAGCCCCCTCCTGTAATAAAGACCGGTCACTGCTGCTCTCTCTACTTGTGCAGGGTGACTGGTCTTGTCTCAGCCCCTCCTGTAATAAAGACCGCTCACTGCTGCTCTCTCCTTGTGCAGGGTGACTGGTCTGGTCTCCACCCCCTCCTGTAGGTTTCTGCAGGCAGCCTGCTAGGCCCCTCCCACAGCTTTCCTTTCAGCACAGGCTATGTACAGCATAGTGATGATGTCACTGATACTTTTACAAGGTACTATTCAGGTGTATAATGTAATTGATGCACACAAAGTGGATTTATATCCTTTGTGGCAATTGAGGAAAGTTTTCATGCCGGAGTTCAGCTTTAAGAGCTACTTACAAGATGAGTAGGATCCTAAATGGTCATTTTTTAAATATAAAGCACTGTAACAAGGACACTCCACTGTAGTCCAGGTAAATCAAGTAGAATGCAGTTTATTAAAAGGGCAAACACAAAATAGCTTAAAACAGCAACATAAGACAGTCCTTGTTATGGCTCTGTAGCTTTCCTCAGCTTCAAGACACTCACGCTGCTCACCCCTCGTGAGCCCTCACTCTGCTCTCTTAGCAGTCTGTACCGCAGGTCCTAGGGTCACCGACCTTCCTGACCTCTCCCAGCCACCCCTGGCTGTTCCGTGTGCGTCTAGCATGCACCCGAGTTTGTCTGTGTCCGTGTGCTCCCTGCACACACACAACTCCAACACTCCCCTGAGCACTCGGCTGGCTTCCTGATAAGGCTGCTCTCAGCCACCTGATTAGCCCAGGCTGGTCATTGGCAACACCTGGCCCCAGGACTGGAGATCTCATCCCACCCAGAGCTCTACGAAATCTCCAGAGCTCCAGATCCCAGCTGCAAATAGGAAAACCTGGAATAACCTGAAAAGCCAGGTTCTTCCTTATAACCTGCTTTACTTTCTGGACCCTCTATGCCCCTTTGGCTGAGAGTCCTGGGTGCCAAGGTCGCCATCCTCCACCGTGGCATTGGCTTACACTGCCACAGCACTAAATAATAATGTTTAATCCTTGTCTGTTTAGTTCTGCCCATCATGCTAAATCCTTGTTAACATTTTTACGAGACCTAACATAGGTGTGATACTTCATAAAAAAAGACATGTTCAGTGTTACAAGGCCTCGAGTTACAATCCTATTAGAAGGTGCCGTGTTTGATCACCCAATAAATGTACCTTCTGATGGGATGGAGCCGGACTAACTGGGTGATGGAGAACCTCCCTTGTGTTAACCAAAGGAACTGGAACACATATGGTGCACTTGTAGGATCATTTCTTATTGGCAAATGTAATGTAAATTATTATAAATATTTTTTCATTAGTAGTATGCAAGGCAATCATTTTTTTGTCTTTAAGTGACATTAAACCCTCAGATTTTTTAACATAAACCAATACTGTAATGTGTGCCTCACTGTAATCCATGGTTGTTTCCCTTCTCTTTGCTGCTCTCCCTTTTAAATCGTTATCTCTTCTCATGCTGGGCAGAACTTCCCTTTGCAGCTCAGTGCCTCTTCCTGTAGTGCTGGCTCAGGTTGTGAACCTTCACACAGACATCTTGTATCCATTTCAGAGACAAGGCAGTCTGCTGCAAAACAGAAGTTCTACCCAACATGAGAACAGATACAGATTTAAAAGGAAGAGCAGCAAAGAGAAGGGAAACAACCATGGATTACAGTAAGGCACACATTACAGTATTGTTTTATGTTAAAAAATCTGAGGGTTTAATGTCACTTTTAGGATCGAGTGATCAAGCGACCTTTTCTTGTGTTCAGCTTTTTAAGTGTCACCATTTACACAGTAAGCAGGCTTTGTCCTGCTCCGAAATGACAGCACCCAGACCTGACTATTGACAACTGAGGACCTGAGGGGAGGCAAAGCTTAGGGACACATGTGGCCAGGGCCAGTGTTTGGGGGCAGCCACACTGGGCAATGTGTGCACAATATTTTTAAGGGCCCCCAAATGCTTCCCTCCTGCCCTCAATCTCTTAGCCACATGCACTATTACCACGGCAGTGTCATATCCTTCAGCATGCCCCACTCCAAAAAAAAAAAATACTCCTTAACTTCTTTCGTTGGATTTAGCAAAAATTCTGTTTAATTCTTATAATATTTAAAGCCTTATGAACTGGGCGATATTGGAGGGCCTTCAGTATTTAGTCAAGGGGGCCCCTGTTTGACTCTTGCCCAGGGCCCTAATTTATCTAAATCTGGTCTTGCATGCTGACCAGAACTGGAGGTATTTCTCAATGCCCTGGCAGTAAATGGGGGAACTTATGGGTCCCTCCTGTTTGCCCAGACAAGCCAAAATACAGGTTTGGAAAAGGTACTGAAGATCCAGTATGATCATCTGTGTCCTGGGAATATTCATTACGCTAAGAGGTCTATTTATAACCAGTCTGCAGAGCCATTTGCCCTAGGAATCTTTTTGAGCTTTTTTTTTTTCTGTGTGAATAGATGCAAACGTGAACGTTCTTAGATGTAGGGCTGCAACAACTAAGTCAATTACAATCGATGATGGAAGACGTTGTCAACTTTTTCCATCATCGATTAGTTGACTTTCGATTAGTTGGCCTGCTCGTGGCTCCACGCACGCCGCTTCTTCTCCCCGCCTCACCCAGCTCTCACGAACTCGCCACTGCCCGCCCATCCACGATCTGCACGATGAAGCAAGGAGAAGCAGGCGTGGGGGACGGCAACTGCCGACAGACAGGCCCAATCTCAGGGAAGAAAGTTGCTTGGACTTGGAGACTGCTCAGGTAAGACTGCCTGCACTTTCCCCCCCCCCCCCCCCACATGGTGCTGTATTAATGTAATGCTGGGATAGTGGGAACTGTTGTATTCCTCTATAGCTGATGGTGTATTGTGTTGTATTATATTGTACTAAAAACCACACTTTTTTATTTTATTTTTTACTTCCACCTCTCCAAGCTTGCTCCCGAGATGGACTACAATCTCAATACAAACTAGTAGTCTCATCACTGGAGCCATTTTCTTTCTTTTTTACTAGAATTACTAGTAATGGAAGTTACTTATCGGCTAACTATTCGATTTTGAAAATAATCGTTAAGCCTACTATTTTATTCTCAGATCAAATTTTCACTGCATTGCGGCCACTAGATACTCCTTAGCTCTCTCTAGTGTCCAACATGCAGTATTATGTTACATACATTCGCAGACATCCCAACCTGCAAAACCTTATTTCAGGGAGGTTCCCGTCTCATTTCAGGGAGGTGCCCTTTCTGGGGTTTTTTTTTACAGCGGCCGTCGTCAGAATATAAAAGAAATAATATATAAATACACACATATATAAAAATAATATATATAATAAATTATAACCTGTCAGGGAGAAAATGCCTCTCTCGCGGACATCAGGGAGCCGCTATCTAATAGAGGGAGACTCCCTGAACATCAGGGAGACTTGAGATCCCTGCATTCGCCCCGGAAAAGAAAATATACTAAGAATGTCTGTTTTTGCATATATTTGCGCTGAACAAACGCTGAAAGGGATTTGTAGACTAAATGGCTCTGTGAATTGGTTATCAATAGACAGTTAAGTGTCTCACCATGTAAAAGTCATATTCCCACTCTCTCCAATTTCTTCATCATTGGACTGTAGAGTCTGTTTATAAAGCAACTATCATGCTACCTTCATAGCAAGCTTTGCTTTTAATGTAAATATTCACATTGGATTTCAGTATTCAGCTGATGTCTCGGCACACCTCTGCCGCTAAATAATTAATTCATTTTATATATCAAGTCCAGAGGGTATTAGACAGCAGTGCATGGGGTCTGCCTGTATTTGGTTGGACTAAAACTGATTACAGCTCCCATGCCAACAGGCTTGTTAGCCCTGCTAGTGTACTCCTGCCACGTAGCCCTATGCTCGCAGCCAGTTCTCAGATGGGTTCTCAGATGGGAGTGAGACATTGCTGTTTATTAACCTGCTTTAATAATCATTAACATGCTGCTTAGGTTGCCATAACACCAGGAATAATGATGGGCTACAATTGTAGGGAATGTGTATAATGGAACCAAAATGTATTTCTTGGGTGGACATAATGCCCATGCTGAGGCCCGAGATGGGTCAGGGAGGCACAATCGGGAATGCTAGGTGGAGCTATATAAGGGAAGGAGCTAAGCAAAAGTTGTGGCCAGGGGACCTGGAACATCTCCCTCCATAGCTAAGCAGCAGAATCTGTCCATGCTCAGGACTCATATCTGCTCCCAAGGTATAGCAATGAGGTTGTGTACACGCAACTGCCATGAATGTAATACACTCAGCTGTAAAGTGATATCGGGAAAATAGCCATAAGAGCCTATAGTCTGGACTGCAGTCCCATTCAGTTTACATTTGATATTTCTCAGGTGGCCCAGAAAATGCAATTTAGACTTGTCTGACGTCAAGCCCAAGTAGTATATGACCTCTGCTGAACAGAAGGGTCATTCTATCTGAACTTCAATCCCTTTCTTCGATTGAAATCACATGACCAAATGCCTAGGCTTCTGGTCATATTACCAGCACAAGAGGAGACCGGGAGCTGGGCCGAGGAGATGGCAGAAGAGGTGATCACCTTGGGTTCCTAAGCAGGGAGGTAGGGGAGCATAATAAGGGCAAGACATGCAACCTTTGCTGCTCAGGTAGTTTGAAGTTAATGGAGAAGGGGGCGCACTTTGACCTATAGGACCTTGTTCCGACGCAGCCCTGAGCAACATTAAATAATTCAACCCTTTTAGGGCAGGTTCACACCATATTCCGGACCAAATTTGGTCCGGAAAATGGTGTGAACCTGCTCACAGTTTCAGTGCATTGCAGACCAGGCAAAATGAGACATGCAGTATTCTTCTGGTCTGGTCTGGAACGGACTGCGCTCGTGTGAACAGAGGCCAGAAATAGCATAGGGATACATTAGGAGGCATTTTGAGTCCGGAAACAATCTGGTCTGGTCTGGTCTCGAGACGATGTGGATGTGGTGTGAATGGGCCCTCAATCTTCAACCATCCTGGCAATGCCATACTATGCTGTGTTAATATTTGAGTGCAGGTTCCTCTGTTGCTCTTGCAGACTGTCTTTGCAGTCGGTTGGCTCGGAAAGCATTTTGCCTCATTTTCATATCTTCTGCACACATGCACAAAGCAGCGATTGTAAACACACGTGAGCGAAGAACATTCAGCTGCTGGAGGCAAAACGGCGTGTTAGACGTTACATTGTGCCAGGTAACACGCCACTCCCATGTCAATTCCGGCCTCCAGAAGAAAGAGGCTTCCCAAATGTATTTAAAGAAGAACATCAGTTAGGATACAAATCGCCGGTAAAAGTGAATTGTGTCAGGTTGTGTGCCCCCACCAGGGAAGGGCTCGGTTGAGGGGGGCATTAGCCCACTGGGCCGATAATAATAGATATGCTGGGCTGGTGGCCCTGAGTGGAGATGGATCACCATCCAGACACTGATGGGAGCAGGTCCCGCAGTCAGTGGCACATGGTGGGCATTATATAAAGTATCTTCCTGCTCCCTGTTCTGATCCTTGATCCCAGAATGTGGCAGATGAAAGTCTTCCGGCACCGACGTCCTTTTGGGCTTCAAGATGTCATGTGACTGAATGCCGAGAGCCGCAAAAAGAAGCTGATTCTGGAAGATGTGTGTGAGAATGAAGCATGAACACCCACTTTCACAATGCCCCACCATCATGGCACACTTCACCTGGTACATGTCCAGTCCCTGCTATGTAGGGGCTACTTGGTTTGGCATTGACAAGTCTGGCTTTGGGGGCCAAATTAGCCCTCACGAGGGGTGACAGTCCTCCCATGGCGCTCACCGTTGCTTATATTGTGATTGCGAGCTGTAGCGGTACTCACGCTGAATGCAGCACGTTCCCTCACAGTAGTTACAGTTAACCACAAAGAGAACAATTTCCTCTTCCTGTGGATGGAAATGGGGAACCTAGTTAGACGCCCACCTGCTGCTGAAATGGGGCCTCCTCTGCCCCTGATCACCTATTTTTAGAACAAGGCTGATGTTTTTCAGTTATGCATGTGAAAGAAACCAGATTAATGCAGATCATAATTGTATTGGTGAATCTTAAAGTAGATCAGTCAGTTATTTTACTACATGAATAATTACTGACGTGTCACATTATACAGCAACAAAATCCATGTTCCAGAAAATGTGGAATCGCTGAGTTCCAGGTCAGTGACTTTGCCTAGGCAGAGATGATGTCATCAGTCTGCTGCAGGTCTGGGTCAAAGGACCGCTGATGTTATGACGTCTTATGCAGGTCTATTGACTTGCATTAGACATGAGGACACTGAGCTGGAGCTTGAGGACCAAGGAGCAAGTGAGTATATCTTCTTTATTTGCACCTCTAGACCAAAATGAGCACCTAACCCTGGCAGTTCGGGGGTAGCCCCACCACAGGGGTAGGTTTTATAAAACCCTGGAGACCTTACAAGGGAGACAATGATGTTTCCTCTCAGCCTGCTGACTGGGAAAGCGGGAGTCTGATGAGGCAATGGTATCACTAGGGGGGGTGCGGCCGCCCCCCGGTGACACCATTGGAAGGGTGGCACCAAAATTACTAAAAGTCATTTTGGTGTCGCCCCCTCTGAAAAGTTGGGCACTCGATCATTTGCCGAGAGCCCGACAGTTGCAGGAGAGAGGAGGGGACCCGGGGGCATACCTTATCCCGCAAGGTGAACCTCCTCTCTCTGCCGGCATCCATCACCAAGATGGACGCGCATGCGCGTGGTGACGTCATGGCGAGAGTGTCACCTGGTACACGCTCCAGGTCGCACCCGGCCTCGGACGCCCCTGTCTACTCACTCTTCTCTCTCCTATCAACATGTTCCTTGTCAGAACATTTGGCTCCTCAATGATCTAATTTCCATCTTTTCTATCTGCTATAGAGCAAGGTCAGGCGGCTGTCTGCAGAAGCTGTTCGATGTCATTATAGGGGGCAGCGGACACCTTGTATTAGTATGATGAGGGGATCGGCACAGTTTTCGGTTACAGATGTAGCTGCTCAGCCGTCCTGGATCCGAAGCGCAGCGTACCTTTTCCGCCCTTTGTTCCCGTCACTCATCTCCCGCACTCATTCCTTAACAATGACTGTACTCTGATGAATGCCGTGCGAGAAATGGCATGTGAGCGTGA
>NW_017307040.1:566253-573414 GCF_000935625.1 Nanorana parkeri
TACTATTCTTCCCGGGGACACACGCAGTGCTCCAACGCAACAATAGAGGGAGCAGATTGGCCGCATGATCTTCCGGTGCTTCCCAATAAACAGATCAAGGTGACGAGGAATCATGAAATTGTCTTCATTAAAGGCCGATCCCTAATTGGGTTCCTAATTAACAAAAACAAAAAATCAAGGACTGTGCTTAAAGAGACCCTGTCACTGCACTGCAAGGGTTAACTGCTTGGTTTTCTCTAGGGGCCAGAATAAAAAAGAATCAATACTAAGCTGATCCTCGGTCAGGATCCTCGGCCCCCACAGCCCTCTCTCCCCCTGGTCTGAGGACCTGTGACATCATCACGTATTTTCTTCTTTATTCCGTCCCTTAGAAAAAAAATACCCATGCAGGTAACCCTCGGGGGGGGTGGATATCCCCACTGCAAGGGGTGACTTAAAAATCCCGGAGTTCTTTTTTAAGCAATTGCAAGAGTGAAATCACAGAAAAATCCAGCATCTTAAATACCTATTTACAAAGATTTTCCTCTCCATGAGCAGCTTATGCCCTTGCATGGGCCTTTGAACTTGCTAGAAGATTTGACTTCTCTAGGAAGAGTCAATTCCTCAGCCCAGCCCCCTCTCTCCTTGCACGTCATAGCCCTCTCCTCTTCTGGGGGTGTCTAATTATTGTCTGCGCTGGCCCAGCTCCTCTGCCCCTCACCTCCTTTCATAAGGTTTTATGGAGCAAAAAGGAATACTATAGAACAGGGGTACATTCTGTTATGATACATCCTCCCTCACTATTTGTCCTGGTGACCATTACAACCAGGAAGCCAAAGGTGAGAAGACCCAAATGGTCTAGAACAGCGGTAGGCAAACTCCGGCCCTCCAGCTGTGGTGCAACTACAAATCCCATGAGGCATTGCAAGTCTCTGACAGCCACAGGCATGACTCCCTGAGGCAGATGCATGTTGGGATATGTAGTTTCATCATGCAGCTGAGGGGCCAGAGTTTGCCTACCCCTGCTATGAATGGTTTAGGTCTCATTAAAGAGACCCTGTCACCTGCCCATTGAGCAATGTAAGAAGAGGCTGGGAAGTGCTGCACAGGGAGTGTAAGTGGGTCGGGGGCATGCCTTGAAGAGACCCTGTCATATTTCTTCTGAATAGGTGAAGCGAAAGAGCTTTTCATAGCTGAACGTGTACGATGAGCCGTTCTGACTCACAGGAGGATTTTCTTTTTTAACACAACTCACTTCCTGTCCAGACAGCAGGGTTTCCTGAATTCATTTATTTTACGGGCAGTTGCCCAAAAAGTTGCTGACTCATTTTTTGTTGTTGTTGTAGGCACATTGCCAGAGCATCGCTGCTTTGCCAACAGTTGCAGTGTAATATCTTGTCAGGGGCGCTTTATAAACTTCCAAAAATGACCCAAGCTGCTGCATGTTCGTTCTGGGTTAGTGGCTCGGAGTGAGTTTGTCGCATTGAATATCCAGCGTGCTGGCCACACCGAGCCTCTTGAATTGTCTGCTCGTCTCGTAGAGAGCCTCACCCGGAGCTCGGCTCATCCTCAGAGTTACTGGATATACAGGTGAAACTCGAATAATTAGAATATCGTGCAAAGTTCATTTATTTCACTAATGCAACTTAAAAGGTGAAACTAATATAGGAGATAGACTCATTACATGCAAAGCAAGATAGTTCAAGCCGTGATTTGTCATAATTGTGATGATTATGGCTTACAGCTCATGAAAACCCCAAGAACCCCAAATCCACAACCTCAAAAAAGTAGATTATTACATGCAATCAATAAAACAAGGATTGTACATAGAACAATATCGGACCTCTGAGAAGTACAAGCATGCATATGTACTCAGTACTTGGTTTGGGCCCCTTTTGCAGCACTTACTGCAATTACTTTTGCACGATATTCTAATTATTCGAGTTTCACCTGTACATTCCTGGAACTTTTACTTGCACCTCCGTACATTGCAAATGCCCTCAGAGATAACCACAGATACCTAGAGTTGCCACCTTTTCTTCAAGTGAAACCTGAACACTCTAGCGCTGCATTTTTTTTTTGGGGGGGGGGTATAGAGGAGAGCGCGAGGAGAGACAGCCAGGAGAAAAAGCAAGAAGAGACAGCCAGGGGAGGGAGTAAGGAGACCGGCTATAGAGGACTACAAATCCCAGCAATACATTATACAGCAATACAGAATTATATGAAGCTACATACTCTGTGTCGTTCGAGGCTGTGCGGGCTCTCATGTGGACATCGTGGGCTCTCAAGGTGGGCTGTGCGGGCTTCAGGCAGATGCGGCTGCCTGAGGTCCTGCGCTAGCTGGGGACCTCGGCAGCCGCATCTGTCCAAAAATGTAAGTGCCGTCATTGGCATTTAGTTTCTTGTGTCCGGGTGTCAGCTGGCCTGAAACCCGGACACAGGACTCAAAAACCGGACTGTCCGGGTGAATCCCGGACAGGTGGCAACCCTACAGATGCCCCTTATAGTAGAACTGAAACCAAAGGTTTTCCTTTTAGTTTTGGATAGAGTAAGAGAGGAATATAACCCGTGTCAGCGTTTTTATCATCTATATCTCATTGGGCAGATTTCCCTTCACTTCCTGTCTGATAGCCACAACAGGAAGTGAGAGGAAATCCCTCCAAAGAGAGGGAAATCCCTGGTGGTCACCGGAACTAGCGTCCCCATTGGAAGGTTTCCCATCTATTCCTGTTCTGGTGACAACCCAAAGTTTGGGATTTTCGTTTACTCTTTGATAACGGTCACCAGGATACATATGGGGGGGTGCATCTCCCTTACGGGGACTCAGACAGCAGTAAGAACCTGACAGACGTTCTAATCCCTCTCCACTCTGTCCAAAACTACCAAAAAAAAGTTCCAGCTTCAGCTCTACATTAAAGGGCACCAGCAGCATCTGTCCTCCCAGTGGCCCTAGACAGCCACCAGGTATGCTACCCATTGCAAGGAGGGAACAAGAAGGCGATAGGCAAGACAGACAAGGGGACCCAATAAAGGACAACTGATAGGCGTAAATGCTTATTATACTGCTTGACATAGCCCATTATTTTTGATATGCCTCTCCCACGGGCCCCCTGTCTCAGCAGCTGTGGCCCCTGACATATATTACAGCGACTCACGGAGTGCAAAATGCACTAGTGTGCCTATGAGATCAGTACATTAACCGCGTATTGATATCACCCTCCGCTTTACACCGGCTGAGGTCATGGGGCCCCAGCTGGTGACGGGCCACTAGGGAGACCACAGCTTCAGGTCTGCCGTAATAGGTGAACATGTAATTTCCAATCGCAGCATGTCGATTTACTGTTAGCTACATCCCAGGGGGGAGCTGAGACCCATCACAGACCTCAGTGCTCCAGCAACACTTCCATCTCGTTATTAATCATTTATGCAGTAATGGCTCTGGGTGGTAATCCTAGATCTGCCCCGGGCCCCTTTATTAGACTCAAATCCCTTTCAGCTCTGATGTATAGATCTGTAGACAGAAATCTAGACTAGTGCCAGTATTTTATTATACTCCATTTCATCATTAACTCCTAAATTAAAGTATATTAAAAGCCAAAACTTGTTTGGGGGGGGTTTGATGGATGGTTAGAACGAGGTATGAGCTCAGATTGGGATCGAACCCTGATCTGAACCTGAGCTCCTATGACCCTGGAAGAAGAGCCTCCTGAACATGGAAGAAAGCTGCTTCCGTGCCGCCCAATCAGCTGCGGGTGAAGAATTCCCCATCTGAAGTTTGACATTAGCAAAAGGGCGGGTGTAGTGACATCACTGATCTTATATAGCTACATTCCTATATATGGTAAATTACATCTACCTCATGTGGCCATATAAGGTCAGTGACATCAGCACAAGCATCCCACCCCTTTGTTTACATGCAGCTGCGGGGTGTGGAATGCCGGGCCCACAGCTGATTGGGTGGACATGCCCCATGGGCTCTTGCTGGTTGCTGGAGGAAAATACAGTAAATGACCATTTTTACTTACCTATGGTTAAGTGATCTTCCTAAACCGAGCCTTTTTAAAGCCAAGGGGAAATATATGTTTGTTTACATCCAGCTGGGTCTTTCTTCTGGTCAGTGACGTGGGCACTTCCTATTGGCTGTCTAGAAGCAGGGTCCTCGGGATCCAGGAGAGGAGTGATGTCAGCACGAGGGGACGGTAGGAGACTGGTGATCTCAACTGCATCTGTAGCACTTGATAAGCAGCCCCCCGCATCCAAAAATGATAGAGAGGGATCTGGACAGGGGACGTGGGTGAATATGAGCACCATGGGCACTTCCTTTTTCAGGTTTAGACCAGGTAGTCCACCATCCAGATCCCTCTCCACTGTCTTCTCTATTGTTTCCGTCTGTCCCCTCATGCTGATGTCACTCCTCTTCTGGATCCCCAGAGGACCCCGCCGCTGTAAAGTCAATAGGAAGTGTCCATGTCACTGACCGGAAGTAAGACCCCATCAGATATAAACAAAGGAAGAAAGAAGACTCGGTATAGGAGGATCACTTGACCGTAGGTAAGTAAAATTGACATTTATTGTATTTTCCACCAGCAATCAGTGCAAAGGGGGTAGGAGGCGGCCTAACAGTATCCCAGAGATGGGCTTTAATGCTGACTGAGTCCTGCTAGTTTGAAAGTGTTTTATCGCATTCTGAGCAAAAATAGAATAACAATTTGGAGTATGCAAATAAATTACCAATATATTGGTGTATATACAGTGTGTGTATATAAATATATATATATATATACACTATATTGCCAAAAGTATTGGGACGCCGGCCTTTACACTGACATGAACTTTAATGGCATCCCAGTCTTAGTCCGTAGGGTTCAGTATTGGGTTGGCTCCGCCCTTTGCCGCTATAACAGGTTCAACTCTTCTGGGAAGGCGTCCACAAGGTTTAGGAGTGTGTCTATGGGAATGTTGGACCATTTGTGAGGTCAGGTACTGATGTTGGACAAGAAGGCCGGGCTCGCAGTTTCCGCTCTAATTCAACCCAACTGGAGTTCACCATTGCTGCTTTTCTGGTGGTTTTGCATTGCATGTGATGTCGGCATGCCTGTGTCCAGTGGTGTGGCAAAGAGAAGTGACTTCAGGGGACCAGTGGCACAGACCAGAGGAAGTTGGCACGAACAAGGAGTAAGGGAGGTATAGTTGCAGAACTCCTGTCTTGTAGTATTGGGGTGCTTGGTTTAAATCCCAGACAGGACCCAATGCATATTCTCCAGTTTCCTCCCACTCACCAAAGGGCTGGAAGGTTAACTGGCTCCTGTCTAAATCAGCCCTGTATGTAAGAAATTGTTGGTGCTATACAAATACCTATAATAAAAAAAATATAATTGCTGTTCCTTCAAAAAAAGAGCATTTAACCCTTGTGGTGCGAAGGGCAAAAATCCGTAATCCCATCGCACTCCTGACCGCAAAATCCCCAAAATCTTGAAGAAACGGGTGCTGCGGTTGGCAACCGTCATAAACGTGAGCAGAAACAGAGACACCGGCACTCCGAGATGCAATGCAAGATCGATCACTGCAGCACCCGTTTCATCAAGATTTTGGGGATTTTGCGGTCAGGAGTGCGATGGGATTACAGATTTTTGCCCTTCTACATACACACACATTATTCTAAATAACTTGTGTGTATATTCCTAAACATACCGTGTAGGGCAGTAAATTCTCAAGAAGACATAAATTCCCTTCAGCAAGACCTAGATAAAATTGAGGCCTGGGCTGCAAGATGGCAAATCCAATTCAATATTGAAGAATGCAAGGTTATGCACATGGGAGCAAAGAACGTGTGTGCAAACTACTACCTACGGGGTGTTCCACTGGGGAAGTCCAATATGGAGACAGACCTGGGGGTCCTCATAGGTCACAGATTCAGCAATAGTATATAGTGCCAAGCAGCGGCCAGCAAAGCTATGGGTGGGCTGCTACTCTAGTGGTGACACTGTATACCCCTTACTGCATGTCATACCACTGCCCTGCAGATGTCACATGTCTGTATATGATGCTATGGGTGGACTGGTACTCTAGGGGTGAGACTGTATACCCCCTACTGTATTTTATACCACTGCCCTGCAGATGTCACATGTCTGTATATGATGCTATGGGTGGACTGGTACTCTAGGGGTGAGACTGTATACCCCTTACTGTATTTTATACCACTGCCCTGCACATGACACTTGTCTGTAGATGGTCCTATGGGTGGACTGGTACTCTAGGGGTGAGACTGTATACTCCTTACTGTATTTTATACCACTGCCCTGCAGATGTCACTTTGTAGATGGTGCTATGGGTGGACTGGTACTCTAGGGGTGAGATTGTATACCCCTTACTGTATTTAATTCCAGTGCCCTGTAGATGTCACTAGTCTGTATATGATGCTATGGGTGGACTGGTACTCTAGAGGTGAGACTGTATACTCCTTACTGTATTTAATTCCAGTGCCCTGTAGATGTCACTAGTCTGTATATGATGCTATGGGTGGACTGGTACTCTAGAGGTGAGACTGTACCCCTTACTGTATTTAATTCCAGTGCCCTGTAGATGTCACTAGTCTGTATATGATGCTGTGGGTGGACTGGTACTCTAGAGGTGAGACTGTACCCCTTACTGTATTTAATTCCAGTGCCCTGTAGATGTCACTAGTCTGTATATGATGCTGTGGGTGGACTGGTACTCTAGAGGTGAGACTGTATACTCCTTACTGTTTTTTTTACCACTGCCCTGCAGATGACACATGTCTGTAGATGGTGCTATGTGTGTGCTCTATGCGGGTGAGCATAGGGGGGCGTATGGCCGCGTAGTCCCATAGAGAAGGACGGGTGCTGCGTACTAATCACACGCAGCACCTGTCCTTCCTGGGGGCTGCCCAATATGGCCGTGCACGCAGCATGGAGCTGTACATGCCGGCCGATTCTAGTGTGAATGAGGTCTAAAGATGAATGTCATCATCCTAAATTGGTCTCGCGTGAAGCCTTCTGGTTTTAAGCTTACCAAGGCTTCCCACAGGTCCTTCCTTAACCTACTTCCTTATGTTTACTTATTTTTTTACTTTTTAAAATGTTTTATTTATCTTATCATCTTTTACTTTTTTATTTTTTATAATTTTTAATCTTATTATTTTTTAATAATTATTTTCTTATT
>NW_017307040.1:573450-594720 GCF_000935625.1 Nanorana parkeri
CTTTTAATTTTTTACTATTTATTTATTTTTTACTTTTTTTAAATTGAATTATTATTACTTATATTTTTTAACAAATTTTTTACATTTTTATTCATGTAATTTTTTTTAACTCATTTTTTGCTATCACACAGGAGCTAACAAGTCCCTGTGTGATAGCATTTGGAGGTGACAGGTTCTCTTTATTGACCCTTTCACCTCCAATACAGGAGTTCTAGTACAGCACTGTGCTGGAACTCCTGTGGCAAGGTGAGAGGGGAAGACTGCTCTCCCCTCTCATTGTCACAGGTCGGCTCAGATTATGAGGCTGAGTGAAAAGCACTCACCTCATAATTCTCCTTTAAAGTTTTGTGTAACCCCCCAATGATGATCTCTTATTTGCTACATTTTGGTCTGTTAAATATACTATGTGATGTACTAATGTGCTTTGTTATATCGAAAACAAAAAATAAAAACCCCATTGGATCTCCTCAAAAATTCAAAGCTGTCCTATGGGCACACTTTCTGTGCTGTCTCACACAGCCCTCCTGTTTCTTATCTTAGACTACAAAAACATTTTTTTATCACTTTGTGATCATTTCACAATTTATAACATTTTTCTCACATTTTACGAATACATTTTTTGAGTTTGTGAAGCGCAGTGCTATTTTCTTTTTTCCTATTTCAACCTGTTTCTTTTTTCTGTTTGTTTTTGCACATTGTTTGTTCTACTGAAAATAAACAAATATTTGATTTGTTTGTATTCGTATTTCTTTGTCTGCTTTGTAGTGTTGTGTTAAAAAATAAACACAATTTAGAAAAACACCTTTTTATTTCATTTGTAAATAACATTTTGCTGTAACACAACTTTCATGTCATGACAAACTAGACACGTTGCTGTATTAAAGTGTGTAATATATGTGAGTAAAATATATATATATATATACATGTGTATCAATGGTAACACTAGGGGGCATATATTAATTAACAATTCACAGGGCCCTTCTTCAAAAGTGCGTTTTAGACAAACAATAGCAAAAATGAATGTTCTTAAAAAAAGAACTCCAGGATTTTTTCAAATTAGACCTTGCAGTGCGGCTATCCCTCGCATTAGAAGGGTTAAGTGCTTTGTTTTGGTCTACGGACAAAAATAAAGAAAATTCCCTTACCTGATTCTCGGTCCCTCCTGGCTGCTAGATCAGTCCACGTAGCCTCTTCTCACCTGGGCTCCAGCGGTCTATGGACCCGTGATGTCATCATGTCTAATGCAGTTTCATAATGACATAGAGAAAAATATCACAGCTGGAGTGGAGAGGGAGAGAGGTGAGCGGCCACTGCCGCAGGATCGAGGATCAGGTGAGTATATATTCTTTATTTTCAAAATAAGCACTTAACCTTTGCAGTGCAAGGGGTAGCCCTACTGCAAGGGTTAATTTGAAGAGTTCTTCTTTTATATATTTCCTCCAAGTTTAAATATAGTGTGTTGTACTATTACATTATGGCCACTAGATGGAGCTTTTCTCAGTTCAAATGTAGCGTGTTGTAATAATACAGTATGGCCACTAGATGGCGCCTTTCCCAGTTCAAATGTAGTGCTTTGTAATGTTACTTTATGGAGACTAGATAGAACTGAGGAGGACAGGAAATAAATACTTCCCATGCTGCTCAGCTTTATCTAGTGCCCAAAGAGTAATATTACAAAGCACTACATTTGAACTGGGAAAAGCGCCATCTAGAGACTATAAGGTAATATTACAACACACTACATTCAAATTAGGAAAGGCTCCATCTAGTGGCTGTCGTGTAAAATGATATAAATACAGTTACCGGTCCCCCGGTGTGTCCAAAAGTATTTTTGAATGTACTGCAGTAAAGAGAACCGAAACAACTGGAGGAAGGAATGCTGAATAGGCTGTTTTGATTTATTAAGGCTTGCTACACTGAGTGGCCAGATTATTATGACCACCCCATCAGTACTTCGTTAGGCCACCAGATGATTCCACTAGATGACTTTGTTGGGCCGCCTCGTGACTTCATGAGATGATGAAAGGTGATGCGAGGAATCTGACACTGCACTGTTGCCCTTCTGTTGTCTTGTACCAGTCTTGCCACTCTCCGTTCTGCCCTAACATTGACTAGTCGCTGACGGCCACAATTCGCACGTTCAGACCCAGATTTTCGGCTGACAGTCCAGTCTTTAAACACTTTAACAACAGCTGCTCTTGAACATTTAACAAATTCTGCTGTTTTGCTGATACTCGCTCCATGGCTCCGAGCGCCAACAATCATCCCACATTCAAAGGCTGTTAAATCGTGTTGTTTACCTGAATCTTCAGAAAACAAATCACTTCTACTGTCGTGGTAACCAACCCGCTTCCCTATTTATAATGGTCCGGCCCTCTAGCAACTTCAGCGCCAAATTATAGCTAATTTGCCTACAAACGTCAGGTGGTCATAATAATCTGGCCACTCAGTGTATATGCTATTTCTTGAAATATTTTTTTGCTTGATGACATATTTGTGGTCACAAGTTTCTTTAATCACTGATGTCACAATGCCACATTTAAAGAGACAAAAATAACAATTACAAACCAACTCAGAAGTCATTTTAAATCAAAGTTGCTATTTTACACCACAGTTTCCCCCTTTTGATCATTTACTGATCGCCTTAACTACCTATCTCATCTCATTTGTCAAAACCCTTCAAGGGAATTACCCTTCAGACGCCGGCTGGAGGGTAAACCTCATTGGGGGGGAAGGGGGGTTTCCACATCTTGATAAGGTTCTCAAATGCATCGTAATCTGTGGTTTGAGGTGTAAGATGCCTCATCACGGCATATCGATGGTCATCATCTGCTGATGGTGCCTTTGTTAAGGAAGTAAAAAATGTCTTCATTACCGTGTTTCCCCAAAAATAAGACAGTGTCTTATATTTTATTTTCCACGAAAAAAGACACTAGGTCTTATTTTCAGGGGATGTCTTATGTTCTAATGCTGTCCAGGGAGCCAGGCAGGTGGGCGTGCGGGGAGGCGTGCCTTGCGGGGGGGAGGGAGGGAGCTGCGGCCGCTCTCAGCTCTAATGCCGTCCATTAAGCCAGAAACCGTGTTTCCCCGAAAATAAGAGTGTCTTATATTTTTTCGGGGGATGTCTTATGTGTACCTGGCTGCAGCTGTCCGCTCTCCGATCGTGCGGGTGGGCGGGAGCTGCGGCCGCTCTCAGCTCTAATGCCGTCCAGGGAGCCAGACAGGTGGGCGTGCGGGCCTGCCTGGCGGGGGAGGGGGGACGGTTATGGGGAGGGAGCTGCGGCCGTGACATGTAAAATGTAATTATACGGTGCAGCTACCCCGAAAATAAGACCTAGCGCTATCAGGGATGTCTGTAATATAAGACCCACCACCGAACTAGGTCTTATTTTCGGGGTAGGTCTTATATTACAGAAATCCCTGAAGATAGCGCTAGGTCTTACTTTCGGGGTAGGTCTTACTTTCGGGGAAACACGGTAGTTTGATTCTCATCAGTTAGGACCATCATCACCCTCAGCAAACTGGTGCATACCACATGAAATAAAATCATTTCACTAGCTTTTTACAATGGCTGATGTGAATACAAATGTTTCATCCTTCTACCTTTAACAGAAGTTGGGGTAGTCAACTGGACATGGAGAGGTCCATCAAACCTCGGTTCCAGACCCCTCCTGTTGTGACGTTTTATCCCTACCCAGTCTTCTTGGAGGGGACAGAAGGCGCCACCAAAACCCTCCAAAGTGTTGGCCCCCTTCCTGATTTTTCATTGTTTTGCACGTTTGTCACACTTTAATGTTTCAGATCATCAAACAAATTTAAATATTAGTCAAAGATAACACAAGTAAACACAACATGCAGTTTTTAAAGGAAGGTTTTTATTATTAAGGGAAAACAAAATCCAAACCCACATGGCCCTGTGTGAAAAAGTGTTATACAATGAGGGAGCATGGAGAAAGCAGAGAGAGTCTATCTAAGACTATACCAACTGACATTAAACAGGAGGGGAGAACAGTGGGAAATACCAAATGTATACAGAAAAACAAGTTGTAGTAGCGCAAATCTATCATATTGAGGAACAGCCATGTTCCTCAATATAATAATACATAGTAGTGTAATAGCAATAGTGGAAAAAAATATTGGCTATGACAGCACACTAAGTGTATTTTATTTATGGGGGGGGGGGTTTGGAATGTGGGCATTAGGGAGTTATCTGGAGGGTCAGGCCACCTCTGAAATACCCTGGTTATGCTCGGCTGCACCCTAGACACCAACCACATATCATCAACTAAAGGGTGTTAGATTCTTTGAAGAAGGGTATAATGTCACCAAAACAGAATTACCTGGCTGCAGTCACACAGACGGGAGCATTTGTATGCAAACAATGGGCTTACTTTGCCTTGCAGATTTTTTAGTGTTCCTGAATGTGACCAGATGTTCTCACTCTGTTCCTGTTGACCCCGATTCCTTTCCTGGCTCAAAGCTTGCCAAAGATGTCATTGAGAATGATAAAAACACAGGTACAGTTACCCGTCCTTCATTAGTTGGTGCGGCCAAATCTATTTTTGAACATACGTACTGCGATACAGAGAACAGAAATCCAGGCAATAGTATGCCGAATAAGCTGCCCTCTCTGATTCCTTGGAAGATTTTTTGCTATATGATTTATTTTGTGGTCACGAGTTCCTTTAATCACTGATGTCACAATGCCACATAACAAAAGAAACAATTACAAAGCAACTCAAAAGTCATTTCAAATCAAAGTTGCCGTTTTAAAATGTACAGGCTCATTCACACGGATGTGCACATGCGTACAGCGCGCACGCCCATGCTCCTGGGAGGGAGAGGTGCTGCATGTAATTGTATGCAGCTGCCTTTACATCCCTATGGGAGGACGCCGCTGCACGCAGCTACACACCGACCTGAACCTGCATACCCGTACAGGTCTGTACTCGGATGCAGATAGTGTGTGTCCAAGTGCGTGCACCTGGACCTGCACAGATGTGCGGGTTCGGGTTGACGTGTAGCCGTGTCCTCCCATAGGGATGCACAGGTGGCTGCACAGAATTACACATAGCACCTATACATCCCAGGAGCAGGTCTCTGCATGGGCTCAGACACCGTACGCATGTGTGCGCCCATGTGAATGAGCCATATCTTTCCACCTCATGCCCATAATTTAAGATGTTTGGTGCACATAAAGTGGATTTATATCTCTTGTGGCTAGTATGGAATGTATTAGAAGGAAAATGTTTGCGCCGGAGTTCAGCTTTCAATCCACCCCCCTCTATTCTTGTAGGTGACTGTTGTTAACAGTATGTGTCTGCTCCATAAAGATTTCTATTTTCGGTGAAGACCCGTGACACCTTGGTGAAGTGCGTGCTATTTCCGGATTTGGTTGCTATAGGCAGCAGCGGCTAGCTTGTTTGCTTGCACCTGGGATGCAATCATAGTGCAAGCCGGCTTTGGAATGTGAGTGGTGTTTGCTGGGGATTACCTGGTGAATCCAAAATGTTATGGTTGGAGCGAGAGTAGCCCTGTGGGGACACCCATTGTCAGAATTGGGACTTCCCCTCAATTAGGTGAGAGCTGGAGTGCCGAGGTTGCCTACTCCTGACCTGAAGAATTGCTGGAACAAAGTCATACATGTGCACCGGTTAGACAAGGATAGATCAGCTATCGTCGCTTTGGCCAGGCTTGGGCTACCCACACAAATGACCTAGGGGTCCGTAGGAAGGGCTGATTTCGAACAAAGTTTAATTGTCTAGTGTTGGGCATATACATAATGATAATCAATTATAGGGGATGAATATAAATCATCATCATGCCATATGCTGGCTGAATGCCATTCCCACAGCTTTCTCACCACTAGGTGAAGCTGAGGAACATAGAAAATGCTCCGTGGCTCCATCTAGTGGCAGCAATGCCATGTGAACAGCATGCAGCCAGGGTATGGCAGGATGGATGATTTATAAAACATCCCCATAGAGTTGCCTTTGTACTTTAGATCAGTGGTTCTCAACCTGTGTAACCTCAGAACCCACATTTGTCCTTGGTCATTAAGTCGTGACGAAAGTCGCACCGCACTGGAGCGCATGGCATTGCGGTACCGCGCGTTCTGGTGCAGGCAATTAAACTATGGGCGGGAGGTGCATTTGGGGTGCTATTCAAATGAATGGCAACACGATGCACCTCCTGCACCAGAACGCATGGTAGGTTTGACTGCGTGGTACAGTGCGTTAATCGCCAGAATGTGACGTCACTCTAGTTCAGGCATTTCTACAAGGCACGCGAGGGAGCTGTAAGCAATGCACATATGGATCCCATATATGCTCCCTTGCAGCCATACCCCCAGCCCACCCTACCTCAAGCTGAGACTCTGCACCGGGCAGCATTTTCTGAATTGCTGTTCGGCGCAAGAACTGACAGTGCTGCGCCAGTGAAAGGCTGAGAATTCTCTCACCTAGAGCAGTAGAATGCATGCCGCGAACCACGGAACACGGGGTTGTGACCCACTTCTGGGCTGTGATCCACCAGTTGAGAAACACGGCTTTAGGGCTTGTTCACACCATTTTCTGGTGCAGATCTGCAGATGCGGTGCTATGCGTGCAGCGCGTTCCAGACGCGTCCCCAGGGCCGGCCTTAGGGGTGTGCGAGCAGTGCGGCCGCACAGGGCGCCATGGCAACAAGGGCGCTGTGCGGCCGACACAGCTCGTCCTGGGGGCGGTTTCTCTCCCCCTCACCACCCAGTTCCTTTTTTTTTTGTGGAGTGGGGCTGTCAGCTGTTAACTGCAGTGAGGTGCGTTTTTGACGCGTTCGTGCGTTTCCGGACCAGTGAAAATGTGACATGCAGTATTTTTTCTGTCCGGAACAGACTGCGCTGCTGAGAACTGGAGCCCATAAAACACATTGGGATACATTTTTAGTGCAGGAGCGAACTGTTCTGGTCCGGACTGAATCCGGACATCGTGTGAACAAGCCCTTATAGTAACTTGTCCTAAGAGACATCTCATTGCAACCTTGCCTAACCCTTGAAGCATGAGAGGGAGGTTGCACACTCTATACTCTTTTGATGAAGCTCCATGCGCTCTAGAAGCGCAGGTAAAAACGTACAGCACAGAAGGATGTAAAGCTACAATTAAAGTACATTGTGTAGCCATAGGCATAGACACTGGCTGTCGTTACCTGCTACCTTCTAACACAACCAGGGAAGACATACCGATGATACAACCAACATTCGTTTTTAAGACTGCTTCCTACAACGTATCTGCGTCGCCTATCCTGTCGTACAGTATCACAGTCTGGCTGCCTCCTTTACAGCGACATCCTGTTTGTCTTTATCTTAAAAAAAAAGTTGCAAACACAGTTCTTCCCTCACAAGATCAGTAGAGCGGAGGTAACATTGCAGCTCGGAGTGGAGACATCGGGGTGACAACCAAGAGAGAGGCGGCCGTACTGGAGGTGAGATACCCCCCAAAAAGAGACTATGACACTGGTAGTATGCATCTTGCATAGTCCCCAGCATCATTTATGTGATTAGGAAGGACCAGTCTACCCAAAACTGATATTTCTGTTACATGTGGATGCCAGCACACTGAATTATTATCTGACATAGTACAGCTTTCACGGCATAGTACAGCTTTCACGGTTGCAGCAAAAGGAATGTTATTTTGCTAAGTGTATCCACCTGCTATAGTCATTAGGAGCGGGCCTCACTGTCTTTGGCTTTTCATGTATCACATAGTATGGTGGATGCATCAGGAGCAGTGAGACTCTGGGGTGGAAAGCAGAGACAGACTCTGGAAAAGTGTAGCCCGTACAGGGGGGCATCATTTTTGCTAGGATGATGCCATGACGAGGATGGCAATGTTTGTCTTCGTTGACTACCATTTCCCCAAAGACTTAAGTCTCAGAATGGTATAGGTGGGCACGGATGAGCAGCTGACCATCTGGACTTCACAACGTACCTTCTGATTTTCACTAGTGGAAGTGCTCATGGGTCTCCAGTGTCCCCAACAAATGTGAGAAGCTATAAGAAGCCTGAGTCTACCCAATGGTAGGGTTTAGGTTTTCGATGGACCAATCCTTTAAAGTGACACTAAACTCAGGAGTTAAACCTTAAAATGTGTTCAAGTAACTTAACTATTACCAACAATTTATCTTATTTGTGTATCACTCGGCTGTAGATCCTCCAATCATCTCTGAATTGGTGCTGACACTGTCCTTCCTTCTGGAGGGGGGCTACTTTTGTTCCCCATGGTCCCTGTGTGTGTTGTAAAGTAGTCACCGCTCCAAGCTCGCTCCCGGGATGGACTACAATCTCAATACAAATTAATAAACTAAACATGAGATTGTAGTCCATCACAGGAGCAAGCTTGGAGCGGTGACTACTTTACAACACACACAGGTACCATGGGGAACAAAAGTAGCCCCCCTCCAGAAGGAAGGACAGTGTCGGCACCAATTCAGAGATGATTGGAGGATCTACAGCCGAGTGATACACAAATATGATACATTTTTGTTAATAGTTGGGGTTCTTTAACGTATTTTTAAGATTTAACTCCTAAGTTTGGTGTCACTTTAAATATCTGTATTACTATGCCCAACAGTTGGGGATTTATAGCCATAAATGGCACACAAACACATGCAAACACACACATAAAGTTTAGGTAAGCCTAACAATGATCTATTTGCTCCATTTTGTTCTGTTGAACATACCACTGGAAGTGTTTTTGTGATATCTGTCCAATAAGTGCAAAAAAGAAATACCTGTAGATCTGCCGGAAATCTTGTGAGCTTCCTGTGCTTTCTGCTTGTGCGGCACTTTTATCATTTCTCTTGAGCTCCCTCAACCCCCCATGTTATAGAGATGAGGAACGGGGGAGGTACAGTATTCTGTAGTCCTAGTACACTTCTTGTGACAACTGTGCACCCCCATAGATACTGTACAGTGAGGGAGCGTTGTTACCCTAGGACAGGAAGCCTTGTCACTAGGTGAAAATAAAAAACAAAAAGCCTGAAAAAAGGAAAATGAATGCAGTCACCACATCTAAGGGCTGGTAGATATGTTTAGATATGTTGTAGATGAGTGTAAACAGCCTTATTCTGTAGTGGCTATATCGTTTTTTTGAGGGACCCATTACTCCCAGTAAGAAAATGTTCCATGGCAGTCTCTTCATCCACAGCTATCAGAATTGCATTGGTAGAACATTACTTCAAGGTCTGCCTAGGTCTTGGATATACAGAAACATTGAAAGGTTTCCCAAATAATCCAAGAGTTATAAAAGTGACCCCAGTTGTGTCAGTTCCACCCCCAGATCAAAGGATTTGATTTCATGAAGCCGTATGATGCCAGAATATGAGGAGCACAGACAGAAGTTGTTGCTTTGCTTGCAAAGTTTGGTTAGGGTAAGGGCGGCCATACTGGCAGTAGCTGCAAGCGAAGTACCTGATTTGAGCACCGGTCAGGATGTTGTGGCCACGGTGGGGTTGACTGGAGGGCAATGAGGAGCAATATTAAAAATTAAAAACCGTCTACAATATTTCCATGTCAGCAAATATTGAACATTCCCTTTTTCTATAAAGAAGAGGAAAGAAATATTTTACCACATGTGCTGCATCAACATAGGGAGATGGTAGGTTGCATTGATGGCAACCAGATGTCTCATGGCCTGCTGCTTTCAGATGACGGGGGTATGCCTTGCTCTTCTGTTCTATCATAATTTGTCACTTTAAAGTATATCTGTGGCCAGCCTAAGCACATTCACATTTTAAACACTCTGTAGCTGCAGCCATTGTGGAGCAATTCATCCTCAAAGTTCACAGTAGTAGCAGTGATGTTATTACAGTCTTTCTTTTAGCAGCTCAGCTCATCCTTCTTCTCCTCCCAGAGTTCCTCCTATGTTTTTACACTTGAGATTAGAAGGCTGCTCAGTCACTACTGGAAGGCGGCAGCAGGGGGATCTGAGCTGCTGAGCCACTGATAGAAGGGTGAGCTGAGCTGTTTAGTCACCAATCGGAGAAGGGGGAGCTGAGCTGCTGAGTCACTGATGGGAGGGGGTAGCAGAGTGAACTGAGCTTCTAAGTCAGTTATGGGAGGTGGAAGCCGAGGGTGCTTAGCGGCTGAGCCACTCCTAGGGAAGGGGGGCAGGGGGATCCGAGCTGCTGACCCACAGATGGGAGGGGGAGCTGAGCCGCTGAAGTACTTATGGCAGGGGGAGCAGAGCTGCTCAGTCACATATAGTAAGTGGGAGAAGGGTAGCTGAGCTGCTGAGGTACTGATGGCAGGAGGAGCAAGAGAAGGTTAGCTGCTGAGGCACAAATAGAAGGTGGAAGCGGAGGGAGCATAGCTCCTGAACAACACTGCTGGGAAGGGGGGGCTGAGCTGCTAAGTCACTGCTGGGAAGGGGTAGCTGAGCTGCTGAGCCACTGCTAGGGAAGGGGGGCAGGGAGAACTGAGCTGCTGAGTCACAGATGGGAGAGGGAGCAGAGGAAGCTGAGCTGCTGAATCACCAATGGCTGCTAAGGTACTGATGGCAAGCAGAGCTGAGCTCAGTCACAGATGGCAGGTAGGAGAAGGGGAGCTGAGCTGCTGAGGTTCTAACAGCAGGGTGAGCAGAGCTGCAGAGTCATTGATGGGAGGTGGAAGCAGAGAAAGCTGAGTTGCTGGGCCACTAATAGAAGGGGGGAAGAAGGGTGAGCTAAACTGCTGGGGGAAAGCAGGGGGAGCTTTGCTGCTGAGAAAAAGTTTGGAGTGGTAAACAGGGGGAGCTGAGCTGCTCAGAGAACAATTGTTCATGCTGACAGCAGAGTAAGCAGGGGGATAACCACATAATTCTCTGCTACTCTTGCATTGTCCAATCAGCTGACAAGTGTTTGTCCTTAATTGAGCTGTGCTGCTGCCACGGCGGGGGTCCAGGACCTGGTGGTAATGTCTGGGGGTCTCGGGATGATAAGAATGATTGAACAGAATCCTCTTGACAGGTAAACCATTCCAGCATATGGTTCAATGTATTTTTTGGCAACAATGTAAACAAGTATACAATGGAAGGCGGTACAGTATATATACAGGAAAACCACGTTTCTGTTGCTGCCCTCGAGCACTGACATTTGCAGGGCACATTCGATACCAGACACAGACTGTTGACTTGTTTTTCCAGGAAGGCCTCTGCATGAAACCCCCTCTACTGAATGTCCCAGCCTTGGTCCCACACTGAGGACATGCTTGATTTGGTTTCCACCGCCGGGGGAGCTACGAACATTTTCACTTCTTGAGAACAGAGGACTCCGTTACCCACCCACACACACTTTCCAGCTGTGTATGTCACCAGCTGCAAGTGTCACTTAAACCCACCGAGCATCACACGTGTTAGTCCCCCGTCCTCCCCACGTCTGAAGAGATGGAGGCCGTTGCCATCTACAACTTCAAAACCACGGAGAGAGATGAGCTGCCCTTCAACAAAGGAGACATACTAAAGGTAAGGCTGGACTGTCATAATGTATAATGCTGAACCATTTACATCAGGACCCGTTCCGAAGGAGCTTACAATCTAATTTCCCTATAATCGTAATACATACTGTGTAACCATTTTGAGTTGAAGCCAGGTAACCTACCCTGAGATGGATTTGCATCACTAGAGCCTATAGGCACCCAACACCCCTTTGATAGGGCCACCTTGTTACACAAAACATTTTGTTGCTTTTCTGGTCCTAACCTGACTCTGAGTATTCTGGCAATAAGTCTATAGGAGATGACAGTAGTTCTGCTGGTTGTTTGGGAGAAAAAAATGTGTGCCTGATATTTATGCAGTCGATTTTTCTCTGCCGCCATAAGGCTCTGGCCTACTCTTCCCTGAGCCTATCTGTATGATATTGGATTTTAGGAGGAAACCACACGAACCCCACAAGTTCAGCAACCAAAAACGTCTTACATTCAGCCCTTTAGCCGCAAAATCTTTCCATTGCCGAACTATCTGACACCGTCCCCTTGGAGTGTCAGTCCACCTGTTGCATTCTCCATAAGAGGGGACATGATTTTGTTGTACAAAATGTTCCGTGGTGATAGCAACATCGGCACTAAACTTTTTACTGTAAACTCTGTAACAAGGACTAGAGGCCACCACCTAAAACTGGTGGAGAAAAGATTTATTCACAAAGGGCGTAGGGGCTTCTTTTCAGTTAGAGCGGTTACATTTTGGAGCTCTCTGCCACCAGCAGTGGTATCAGCAAAGAATATTGATACGTTCAAAAATCAATTGGATTCCATCATAAGAGACCGTAACATACAGGGGTATAGGTACAATTAAATATTAGACCACACGGGGACTCTATACACACATGCAGATCTAGAAAGGATTGTCACCAGCACACCAAAAGTTTTGAAGCAAAAAGTCCTTTATTGACAAATCGCCATCCAATACAAACGCTTTCGGGGTCTCAGCAGTACCCCTTCATCAGGCTCATTCAGAATGAGAATGAGCCTGATGAAGGGGTACTGCTGAGACCCCGAAAGCGCTTGTATTGGATGGCGATTTGTCAATAAAGGACTTTTTGCTTCAAAACTTTTGGTGTGCTGGTGACAATCCTTTCTAGATCTGCATTGTTCACGGGGCTGTCCGTGGTCACTACAAGCACCCACCTGCTTGGCAGGTTTACTACTATTCCGGTAAGGAGTGCAGCTGGTTCTTGACTACATCTATACACACATGCACACACAAGAGACACGCACACACACATAGGTTGAACTTGATGGGCCTGTCTTTTTTCAACCTCAAGTACTACCCTGTTTCCCCCAAAATAAGACCTAACCCGAAAATAAGACCTAGTTCTATTTTTAGGAATTGCTCAAATATAAGACCTACCCTGAAAATAAGACCTAGTTGTATGTAACTATATAATGTAAAATAATAATAAAATAAATTATAATGAAAAAATAAAATAAATAATAATGAAAAAAGAAAACAGGACAGACCTCTCAGTGAAATAGTGAGGGGAGTTGGGAACCCAGACGTTAAGCTCTGATCATTAAGGTTCATCAGACCTATAAGAAGTTAGTTCTACCTACCAGCATCCACACGACACTGAAATCAGCCCTTCAAGCAGAGCTAAACCCATAGAAAAGCTCATATAAACTTTAACATGTTTACTGAATTTAGAAAGTTGCTTCAATTGTGTCCCTGCTATGAAGATCCTTGCTCAGGCCATTCCTGTTTTGTGTCCCAACACTATGGGGCCTCTGCCACTAGAGGGCACCAATGAGCATAGAAAAATACCTGTGCTCCACAGTGCCATCTAGAGGCAGTAATGTTGTGGCGAGCTTTTTGCAAGGCGGTAGGTTTATCCATCAGCCCTCTATGGTTCCCTCTCCCAGATCTGCGTTATCACATGCAACCCTGGCGGAGACTACAATCAGCCATGCCGAGACACACATCGCACAGGCATGGCCCATGTTGTCACTGGCAACGATGTACGGTTGGCACTGAAGTGCATGTAGACAGGTAGTGGCTGAAAGGTGGGAGGGATAATCAGAATGGATATGCAATAATGAATAATAAAGGTGCATTGAGTATTTTTGGGAAAATAAATGGCAGTTCTTCATAGTACACCGGCCTTCAGGATTTCTATAATTGCCATTGGTGGCTCAGAAAATAATTTTACAGGTTAAAGCAAATTGGACCTCTGCATATGTCCTGTCACTGAGTTCCAATGACTTCCAGCTCATTAGCCTTTTACATTGTGACATGAAATGTTTGCTTTGGAATTTTATCTCCGATGGTTTAATAATATGTAGGATTCAATGTCAATGGCCCAAAAAATCCCTATAAATATCCAAGTTCATATAAACAGGATGTTGTCTTCCTGCCTGAGCCGCACACAGATGTCACAGGCAACTTTAAATCAGATCCTATGTTTGTGTTTTCTGCATACAAGAGAAAAAAAACAAGATAATCCCAATTCAGCAATGTTGTGACCTCCTCTGGACGGCTGTTGTGGTTATTTTGGGTGCAACGGTTTCAACGCTATCTAATTTATCACACCCAAAAACATATCCCCAACCTAAGAGGAAGAAATATAATTCAGACAAAACAAGAATATTAAAATTCCCGCCAAAAATATGAATGAAAAAAAAAACAGCCCGATAAAGATAAAAAGCCACTTTTGCTGCAATATGCACCCTCATTCCAGAGCTGCCAGCAGATGTATCAGTCTTCTGGGTTGTATGACTGCCGGCTTCGTTCAACCCACTTCCTCTCAGCCCAGGCTGTCATGGACACGCCCCCCCCCCCCCCAGTGGAGAAGCACAGTGATAAGCTCATATGTCTATCACTCAGCTCTGTCCTCCTATCAGGACGCTGTTTGTCAGTAGACATGGAAGCTGCAGAAAAATTTGGTTCGGATATTTCGTTATTTCGGGATTTGAATCCAAAATGTTATTCGGTTCGGGTTTCGGATTCGGACGAAATCCGAATTCCGTTAGTTTCGGATGAGTTTGTGAATACCACAGAAAACCATATACAGATATTGATACTAAAGCTGAAGCTCCCAGACCCGAATGGCATTCAGGATCCGAATTTCCGAATTGCTTTTCGGGAGCTCCTGAATGCCATTCGGGTCTGGGAGCCCCAGCTTTAGTAATATATGTATATGGCTCCCAGACCCGAATGGCATTCAGGATCAGAATTTTCGAATTGTATTCGGGAGCTCGCAAATGCCATTCGGGTCTGGGAGATATACATATATTACTAAAGCTGAGGCTCCCAGACCCGAATGGCATTCGCAAGCTCCCGAATACAATTCGAGAATTCGGATCCTGAATGCCATTCGGGTCTCGGAGCCTCAGCTTTAGTAATACTGTATATGGTTTCCATGTTGCCATAACGAAAATTCATATTCAGACCCATACAGAGCCATTAAACCGAAAAACACATCTGATTGGCCAGAAAAGTCACATGTCCGATTCAGTTTCGTTTTTGAACGAAATTCTTTCTTTCTTGGAAGGAAAGAATGAATAGAAAGGGAAAGAAAGAAAAGAACAAGGATGCAGGGGAAATCTTGCCATGGGTAACACCTGTTCCAGTGACAGCCAACACAGAGAGCAAAAAAATAAACTAACAGTGATTTTTAACCCTTCACCACCCTACAATACAAAACAAAGATGCGTTCTGATTGGTTGCTGCAGGTCATGGCATTTACAACCTGTTCTATGCTCTTGATAAGTGTATGGAAATAGGATGTGAATGGTTGCTCTCTCTGTTCTACGGAGGAGAATAACATGTCATGATTACATATTGGGCAGTGAGTGACATTGTCACATAAAGACATCCTATAACGAGGCTTGTCATCAATTAGAGAGATGCACCTTTTCATAGTCTGAAGCCTGCACAAAGGCTCGGGGATTACCTGCGGGGTGTGGATCATGTAACACTTTCTTTCTCTCCTCAATAAATGTCCTCTAATAGGAGTCTATCATGAAAATAAAGTGCAATTATAAGGAGAGCGCCCGCAAATCATTTATAGATTGATGTGCGGAGTGTGACGGACACTTCTCAGAAGGGAAGTGTGAAAGGCTGAAGGAGGCGGACTGGAGGTTGAGATTTTAATCTTTGATATTTTCAGTGTTTGTGGTTAAGATCAGAAGTAAACAAAGAATAACTAGTTTGTAAAATAAGGTAATTATGAACCATTGCATGTGACTGCTGTGTAATTCTTCATCCGGCCAGCAGGTGGGGGCCTTGCCTGCTCACTTTGCTCTCTCCACCACAAAGAGCAATAGCTCAAGGTGATATTTATTATTATTATAGGAGGATTTATATAGCGCCAACAGTTTGCTCAGCGCTTTACAATATAAGGAAGACATTACAATCACAATACAAATCAACTCAAGATGGTAAGGAGGGTCCTGGCCATACGAGACTACAATTGTAGCCCCAACACCTTTTGTGAGGTGGCTACTAGAATTTAAATGATTGCCAGAGCTGTAGTCAGTCTGGCTGAATTATAGTTGGCATTTATCTGGTAAATTCCAGGTCTTTTGGCATTGATTGCGTGACTACTGCAGTGTGGGACAGCCAATGAGGGGCACCGTGAGTGTGTGTGCAGTCCACTAGCCAATCACTAGGGCTCTGTTAGCCAGTGTTGCATGCTAGCATAGGGTTGCCACCTTTTCTTCAAGCGAAACCTGAACACTGTAGCAACACGGCGACATTTTTTGGGAGAATGAGTCGTGGCTTATTTATATGTAAATAGTGCCACCCATTCTTATGTAAATATCACAGTTGAGACTATTTTCAGTGGGGGGGCCAGTAGCCCCTATATTGATTTTGGTTGCCCCCGTCTGCCTGACATCTTGTGTCCGGGTTTCTGCTGCCTTAAACCCGGACACAGCATTCAAAACCCGGACTGTCCGGGTGAATGCTGGACAGGTGGCAACCCTATGCTGGCACTGGGCATATATACTCCAGGGAATTGCCATGTGCCCAGTCGGGTTCCAGTCATGGGTTAGTCCAGTTTGGGGTGCTGTCCAGCCTGCCCCCAGGCTAGGCCTGGGGCATGGGAACCCTGGAGTGCGGGAAGTGTTTAGCTAGGCCTCAAGTCTGGAGGAGGCCTCTGCGATGGTTGGAGGAGGAGAACCAGGGAAACTGATGGCTACTGGGGGTGCCTGGAATATAGAGGGCCTCAGGAGCAAGTCTGGTACCTCTCCTACTAAAGATTCTGTGCCCATCCCTATCCAACTGTGCTGCAAAGGGATCTACTCTGAATTACTAAAAGGGACTGGTGAGTCGTCTAGAGTCTGTGTCTGTTCTACCCGGGATGGCTAGGCCTCTACACCCTCTCTCCTAGAGTGAATATGTTAATAAAGTTCTTCAGCATTGTACTTCTGGCCTGGATGTCAGCTCTGTTGGTCACCAGAAGAGGGCGATTAATGCTCATGGGGCAGCTGGTTGCTAAAATCCCCTAGACAAGCTATATGTGACCCGGGTTATTCTGGTGGATGCTTCGGGGGTGAGCGCTACACAATCTACATGCTTTTAACTTTTATTCTGTTCTGGAGAGGAGCAAAAGGTTAGAGCCCCTGCAAGGGCGTCCCGAGGCCGGGTGACACCCAGAGCGGAGAAGAGGCGACACCCCTTCGTGACATAATTGCGCATGCACGGTATTCTTATTGATGCCTGACAGTGGCCATCTTGGTGATGGACGCCGGCAGAGAGAGGAGGGAACGGACACCCGGCGGGATGAGGTATGCCGCCTCTCTCCTGACACTGTCCATGACCGAGTGCCCGACTCTTCATAGGGGGTGACACCAAAATGACTGTCAGTGCGGGCCGCACCCCCCTTGTGATGCCACTGAGCCCCTTTTTAATCTCTCTTTGAGTACCACTGGGCAGATTTCCTGTACCTTGCTGTCATTAGTAGAATGTAGAAGGTCTTACAATGTGTTTATTGCTGTCAATTTCTTCTATGAGTGTCACGGGGACAGGAAGTGGGGGAAAATCTCCCCAATGGGGTCACAGACACAAATGAAATCTTACACAGGCCTATGCTACTTCTTTTGAACACTGAACAGAGCCAGCTGTACCCGCCCCCTCCCCGTCCGTTCCGCCAGTCAGCGCTGGCGGAGCGGGGAGGGGGAATCCAGCCCTCCCCCTGTCACGGCAGCGAGCCGTGACAGGATTGAGAGGTGAGCGAACTCCGGTATGTGTGCGCTCCCCTCCCGATCTACTGAGCCGGCCTGTGACAGTCTCATTGTCACAGGTCGGCTAGAACTATGAGGTGAGTGAAAAGCACTCACCTCATAGTTCTCCTTTAAATGATGCCTCTTTATCCGATCTTCTTCTTCTTTACTGTAGTTTTCAGCTGTCTCTCCAGCGCTGGTCCGGGTCTCTGATCCAGCGCTGACTCCTCTGTCCTCCTCTTCTCTGATGTCCCACGGAGTCTGTGCGGGTGAACGCTGCTCCATAGATACTTACCTTGTGTCTCTCCTCATCTCCCGGCCGAACATCTGAACTGCGCATGCGCCCGCCCCAAGATCCTTTGCGGCCGCCCGACACTCTTCAGATGTTCGGACGGAAGCGCGCGGCGTAGACACAAGTAAGTTTAATCCTTTTGAAAAAGTTGTTTGTTTTTTTAAAAATCGTTTTGCATATGTCTACTGCTTGCCAGCCGCAGATATATGCGAAAACATGCGAGGGTTTATTAACCCTTTAAGCCTTGTAGAGGACGGCAAGGCTGGGTTTTCGAAGGCCGATATATTTCACCACTGTTTGGGTTGTGGTCCCTTTAAGGGTGAATCTTCCTGCCACAACTTTAAAAGTTCAGCAACTCCAGAGAGTAGTGTGGGAGTTGTGAGGAGAAAAGTGGCAGCTGTGGCTAGTATGTGAGAGTCCTGCTGTGTTGCTGAGATTCAGGATTTATATTCCTAGGAAGGGATTTTCGCCAAGTTTCGGACTCTATATAACAAGTTGGTGAGACACATTTATGTTTCGGTATTTAGGATACGGACTTTTACTTTGAGTTTTGGCTGACGTTAAGCTTACATTTGTGTTTTCACTGCCCTGAAGAGGGAAATTAAAACTAAACTCTGTGAGCTCCCCAACTTTACAGCCTTGACGAAGCAGAATCTTTCTTAAATCCCGAAATGTGTTGGCTGTTCCGTCTCATCTAGTTCATGCGTTAAAGGACTGTTATTTTGGACAGTGGTGTGGCACTTGCTTCATAAATTTTAGCTTTTCCCTGCTCTGTCTAAACCACACAAATTGGCTAGAGTTGGGCTTTAAGCCTGAGGTTCATACAGGTATCACATCCTATCCACTCAAGGCTTCAGTGTTTTCCCCTGGCGGTCTGTATATTGCGCCAGTCTACCCCATGTACCTTTATTTAACAATCATTTGGTGATCTGGAAACCCCATACGTGCCAAATGTCCTGGATTTGCTAGGGCAGTCTCACATCTTGGCCCACTGTCCTAGCGATGGTGTGTCCAGAGTCATGTCCCAACATCCCAGCATCAAACTTCCTTGAGTTACTGCACATGCCCAGTATTTCAAACAAGGCATTATATGCAGGGATTGGGGCTCCTAGTGGGCAGTGTGCCCATGAAAATTCCATACAGTGGACATAATGGGCGATCCCCACATATTTAGAGGCAGGGTCTGGGTGGAAGCAACCTGCAAAATGGGCATGATAGGCGGTCCCCACATATTTAGAGGCAGAGTGCTGGCGGGAAGAAACCGTCAAGAGGGCATGATGGACGGTCCACACATATTTAGAGGCAGCATGTGGGGGGGACCAATCTGTAAAGTGGGCATGATGGGCGGTCCCCACATATATAGAGGCGGGGTCTGGGCATGACCTACCCTTAAGTGGGCACTTTCTGATATAGGCCCTCTAAGTCTTCTCTTCCCCATCCAAAACACTTAGGTGCTGATGTATACCTCTTCTGCCCAGCGTAGAAGAGGTATATAGCTTCTTACTGATTATCTTGGTGGAGCTCATCTTCTAACCTCCTTGGAAAGTCGGGGAGGGAGAGGGTGGAGAATATGATCTATAAAGTCGCCTTTCTTCCTCTTACAAATAAAATGTAACAGTCTGGTACTCCAGATCTCTGTGAGAGATATATAATACCTGGAAGTGTTACACTGACACATTACTAGGCATTAGGGATGCACCAATATATGGGCCGCCGAAACATATCGACCGAAAATGGCACTTTTGGCTAAATGTTCTTTCTGTCCTCCCCACTGGGTGCTGCCTGTGTCCTAGCGGGGAGGAGAGAAACTGTCACAGGCGGCCGAGCACTGCGGGAGGAGAGCGATTAGGAAAAAAACATTTTGGGTTTCGGCCAGGCATTTTTTTTTATTTCGGTTTTAAAATGTTCATTTCGGTGCACCTCTACTAGGCATGCATGGACTTATTATTCAAAATGTATCTGATGATAGCTCCACATGAACACAGTAACAATAGACACTTCTATTCTTCTCTGTATAGTTCTATACTGATTTCTCATACCTGCTTTCTCTCTCTCTAATGTTGATGTTTAGAATTCTTGGACTTCATGTTTTTTTTCAGATCCTCAATATGGAAGACGATCAGAACTGGTTCAAAGCAGAACTTAAAGGACAAGAGGGCTACATTCCGAAGAATTATATCAAAGTCAAGCCCCATCTGTAAGTATTAGTGTCATCTACCCCCAGTCCTGATTTCCAGAACTGGCTAGCGCCGGAGAAAACTGGAAGTGACATCATAACCATTGAATGAATCTGAGAGCAAACTGCATTTGTCCATCGACAAGCCCAGAATGTGAGTTTCATCGATATAGGGAAATGTGCCTGACCATCAAATACACTCACCACACAGTGATAAAGCACTGAAGCTCAGGAATCGTTAGGAATATGCTATCTCTGTGCAGACTGGAGGTAGATGAGACTAAAAAGGCTTATGCCACCTTTCCTACCATGTTCCGTGTTCCACCAATATTTAGGGTGTGACATGGAACATGGCGCCCATAGAGACCCTTTAATTATTTTCTTTACAGGATCTTAGTGTTAGGTTAGGAACACCTAGAACAAACTTACAATTCGTTTTAAATCTTTATTTGTTAGGAACTGGGCAGCATAGTGGCGTAGTGGTTAGCGCCTCTGCCTTGTAGCACTGGGGTTCGAAGCCTGGCCAGGTCACTATCTGCATGGAGTTTGCATGTTCTCCCTGTGCTTGTGTGGGTTTGTGTGGGAAGGTGGAGCTGAGTCTATGATATAGATTTGGCTGTAGGTGTCCCTGTTCCCAGCACTGGTACTGGAAGGTGGAGCTGAGTCTATGATGTAGATTTGGGCTGTAGGTGCCCCTGTTCCCAGCACTGGTACTGGAAGGTGGAGCTGAGTCTATGATATAGATTTGGGCTGTAGGTGCCCCTGTTCCCAGCACTGGTACTGGAAGGTGGAGCTGAGTCTATGATATAGATTTGGGCTGTAGGTGCCCCTGTTCCCAGCACTGGTACTGGAAGGTGGAGCTGAGTCTATGATATAGGTTTGGGCTGTAGGTGCCCCTGTTCCCAACACTGGTACTGGAAGGTGGAGCTGAATCTATGATATAGATTTGGGCTGTAGGTGCCCCTGTTCCCAGCACTGGTACTGGAAGGTGGAGCTGAGTCTATGATATAGATTTGGGCTGTAGGTGCCCCTGTTCCCAGCACTGGTACTGGAAGGTGGAGCTGAGTCTATGATATAGATTTGGGCTGTAGGTGCCCCTGTTCCCAGCACTGGTACTGGAAGGTGGAGCTGAGT
>NW_017307040.1:595542-629386 GCF_000935625.1 Nanorana parkeri
CCGTGGGGCGCCCTCGTTCCCAGCACTGGTACTGGAAGGTGGAGCTGAGTCTATGATATAGATTTGGGCTGTAGGTGCCCCTGTTCCTGGTACTGGAAGGTGGAGCTGAGTCTACGATATAGAATTGGGGTGTAGGTGCCCCTGTTCCCAGCACTGGTACAGGAAGGTGGACCTGAGTCTATAATATAGGTTTGGGCTGTAGGTGCCCCTGTTCCCAGCACTGGTACTGGAAGGTGGAGCTGTGTCTATGATATATATTTGGGCTGTAGGTGCCCCTGTTCCCAGCACTGGTACTGGAAGGTGGAGCTGAGTCTATGATATAGATTTGGGCTGTAGGTGCCCCTGTTCCCAGCACTGGTACTGGAAGGTGGAGCTGAGTCTATGATATAGATTTGGGCTGTAGGTGCCCCTGTTCCCAGCACTGGTACTGGAAGGTGGAGCTGAGTCTATGATATAGATTCGGGCTGTAGGTGCCCCTGTTCCCAGCACTGGTGATGAAGCTGAGATGACATCTGTTGTGTTGGGTTATTTCCCTGAACTCAGTGAAGCAGATAGGAAACCACAGAAACCGCGACTTGTACTGAGCACACGGTGGAATTCAGAGCGCTGTGCCGACCTGCAAGTGGAGTGTGCAACAAAACCAGCCCACGTCGTGTCTTCTAAGGAGGAACCCTAACACTTCACACTAACCCTTTACTTACATCACATGCAGGAGGGCCCAAAGCACCCTTGTGGACTTCTTATTTTAGTGTGTTGTGATTTGTCATCTTTTACATGTTCTGTATCACTTGTTGTAGGTGGTACGCCGGCCGGATCTCCAGGCAGGTAGCGGAGGAAATTTTGCTGAAAAGGAGATTTCTGGGCGCCTTCCTGATCCGTGATAGTGAAAGTTCTCCCGGGGAATTCTCCATCTCAGTCAAGTAAGACTTACTGCTTCTGTATTCTATATGAATGGGGTTTTTTTTAAAATGAAAGCTGCTGTCCAGGCAGGAAATGAAGAAACATTGTTTTTTAATTACTTCTTCAAGGTTGGGGTTCTTCTTCAAGCAACCACCAGCTCCTTTCACTGTAGCTTGAGCATTTCCTGTTGAGAAGACCAATCATCTCAGATGGCTATCTGCGGGCTGAGTGCCTGGTCTTCTCAATGCCCCCCTCTAGTCTTGGATGTGACGTAGCCCTGCAGACTTCTTTTCCCTGAGCTGCTGGAGGAAGAAGATCCAGAAGTTGGGTGATGACTTGATGATCTGGACTTGAAATAAGCTTTACTCCTGACACTATTGAAGTGTATTGTATGCAGGGCTGGATTTTCCACAAGGCCAACCAAGGCCTTGTGGAAGGGGCAGCAGGGAGTAGAGGGGCAGCTGGGGTGTGGAATTCCCATCTCCTGATGCCCGGGACATGTAGTTCTGGGTGCCGGGTGGGTAGTTGTCTTCAACATTTAGCCCTGCTTTGGGTAAATGTACTGCGGGGAAGCCTCTGCTTGTTTTGTAAAAGTGATCTCGCCAAGATCACCTTTTTGCAGCCTGCAGGTCTGCCATTCTCCATGGGGGCGGGGGGGAGTTGGCGGGTAGGGGCGCATTGAGGAACCCGATCAAGATGCAGTGAGTCAAATCATTTTGTCCTTCAAGAAATACCTCCCGTGGTGTCCATTGATGTCATCACTGTGTCTTCTGCTGCTCTTTGGTGGGTCCTGTAAACCTGCCTGAGATCTTTTTCAAAAACATTATATGAAAGATCTTTTTAGATGTTTCTAGATCTCTTTATCTCTCTTTTGGGATCACTTTAGATGTGACTTCTACTCCCTACTGGGTGCTGTGCACTCGGCCAGGGGCGGACTGGGCCGGGGGGCAGGGTGGCAATTGCCCCCCGGGCCTCTCTGTTGCCTCTAAAAACGGCCCCCGTCGGGCCGGCGCTAACACGCTACTTCAGCGGCCGAGGAGAACAGCATGTTCGGCTGCCTTCCCGAATGCCCGTGTCACTGATCTGGCTCCTCAGCGGCCACGGCAGCTCCCTCCGCCCACTTCTGCTGCTATTGGCTGGGAGGGAGACTGCCCACCTACCATTGGCAGGCTGTGGAGTGCTGCGCGGGACCTGAAGGGAGGCGACACACGAGGAGGCTGCTGGAACATTCATCGAGGCTGCTACTCGGCTGATCAGTGGAAGGGTTGCAGACATGTCTAAAGGGATGCCGGGGATGCCTTCTTTCATATAACGAGTGGGAGCAAAATGATTGATAGCAGAGAAAGCTAATAGCTGTCAGAGGGAGGCCAAGGACACTACACACGAGAGGGGGGTGGGGGGGGGCAGTGATTAATGAATGAAGGAATACATTCAGACAGGAAATGAAGGTGGGCTTAAGATAGCGGCTGAAGCTTCAAAAGATTATATTGCAGAGCTGAAGGTTTCCAGGGAATTGAGTCTTCAGATTCCACAAAGGAGAGGACATCCTACAAGTGTTGGAAAAAGAGAGTTCAACTTTAAGGTGAGTAATTAAAAAAAAGGGTTCTGTATGAGGATGGGGTTCACAAATCGGACCTAGATTAGTTAGCCGTGTGTCTATAAATACCGGTCCACCTTCCCGGCACCTATCAGAGCGGAGGAAGTCACTGGGACAGGTGGTGGAGTGTCTTTAATGTGACAGAACAAGTCCATTTGATTATGATGTCTTCCGGCCATTTCATGACTTGGATCAATGAGATCCTTCACAGACATCCTGACACATGTGGAGAAGCACGGGGATTGATCATGTTTATTTGCTTGAAGTTCTTCCCTTGGACCCAGTTAGACGCCCTCTATGTGATAAAATGAAGCCTCTCTCATGCTCCTTGTTTTCCTGAGATTAGCCGTCCGATCTCAGAGGTCCCCTGCAGATCCAAACAAACCCATAAGGGGGCAGCAAAGGAACAGGATTGTCCTGAGGCCTGGATAAGGAGAAAAATCCCAGAGGAGTAAGAATGCTATTTGTATTGTATCTTTTATATAGAGGGAGTGTGCGGCCCTGATATAGGGGGAGTGTGCGGCCCTGATATAGGAGGAGTGTGCGGCCCTGATATAGGGGGAGTGTGCGGCCCTGATATAGGGGGAGTGTGCGGCCCTGATATAGGGGGAGTGTGCGGCCCTGATATAGGGGGAGTGTGCGGCCCTGATATAGGGGGAGTGTGCGGCCCTGATATAGGGGGAGTGTGCGGCCCTGATATAGGGGGAGTGTGCGGCCCTGATATAGGGGGAGTGTGCGGCCCTGATATAGGGGGAGTGTGCGGCCCTGATATAGGGGGAGTGTGCCGCCCTGATATAGGAGGAGTGTGCGGCCCTGATATAGGGGGAGGGTGCGGCCCTGATATAGGGGGAGTGTGCGGCCCTGATATAGGAGGAGTGTGCGGCCCTGATATAGGGGGAGGGTGCGGCCCTGATATAGGGGGAGTGTGCGGCCCTGATATAGGAGGAGTGTGCGGCCCTGATATAGGGGGAGGGTGCGGCCCTGATATAGGGGGAGTGTGCGGCCCTGATATAGGAGGAGTGTGCGGCCCTGATATAGGGGGAGGGTGCGGCCCTGATATAGGGGGAGTGTGCGGCCCTGATATAGGAGGAGTGTGCGGCCCTGATATAGGGGGAGGGTGCGGCCCTGATATAGGGGGAGTGTGCGGCCCTGATATAGGAGGAGTGTGCGGCCCTGATATAGGGGGAGGGTGCGGCCCTGATATAGGGGGAGTGTGCGGCCCTGATATAGGAGGAGTGTGCGGCCCTGATATAGGGGGAGGGTGCGGCCCTGATATAGGGGGAGTGTGCGGCCCTGATATAGGAGGAGTGTGCGGCCCTGATATAGGGGGAGGGTGCGGCCCTGATATAGGGGGAGTGTGCGGCCCTGATATAGGAGGAGTGTGCGGCCCTGATATAGGGGGAGGGTGCGGCCCTGATATAGGGGGAGTGTGCGGCCCTGATATAGGAGGAGTGTGCGGCCCTGATATAGGGGGAGGGTGCGGCCCTGATATAGGGGGAGTGTGCGGCCCTGATATAGGAGGAGTGTGCGGCCCTGATATAGGGGGAGGGTGCGGCCCTGATATAGGGGGAGTGTGCGGCCCTGATATAGGAGGAGTGTGCGGCCCTGATATAGGGGGAGGGTGCGGCCCTGATATAGGGGGAGTGTGCGGCCCTGATATAGGAGGAGTGTGCGGCCCTGATATAGGGGGAGGGTGCGGCCCTGATATAGGGGGAGTGTGCGGCCCTGATATAGGAGGGGGAGTGTGCGCCCCTGATATAGGAGGGGGGTGCGGTCCTTACATAGGAGGGGGGTGCCGCCCTGATATAAAAGGAAACCCGCGAAACGTGTTGACTTTCTTATCTTGTTGATTTTTTTTGGATGGACTCTGATGTGACGTCCTTCATGTTATCTACTGAATACCAGGAGACCCGATTATAACCACACCCAGCTATCCGCCTCAGAGGAGGGACCGCCCCCTCCCCCTACCAGGGACACAACCTTCTCCATCAGTCAATTAGACAGAAGCTGCCGACAAGCGCACCGTCCTGAGCGCACCTCCCATCGGTTCCGTATTTGTTAAAATAAAGACATGAAAAGAAAACCCAAAAAGATTGTTCTATAAACTTCCAAAAACATAGAGTACCACCCGTGACCCGTTCACGATCCGTGTGTTCAGAACTTCCGGGCTCCCTGGTAAAGCTTGTGTGAGAATCGCCGTCCCGTGTCATGTAAACAGATGACGTGCCGGGTGAAGACCGCAGCTCTGAGCCCTTACCTGAGAACATGTCAGCTTATGCCGGGCTGAACGGGGAGGCTGATGACTGCAGAGGAAGGATGGATCGGCCCGCCACAGGATGTGGGTGACACCGGCGGAGCCTCATAACTGTATTCCTGTCCTAGAGAAAGCGAGGTGTAGATTTCACGACCGCGGTGCAAACCTGACACCGTGCGTCCCGCCGTGTACTGTCCTGCAGAGAGGGATATGCACTGTCTTCTGTCAGGGCTGGAAATAGACGTGAGAACTCGGCGACAGTATCCGGCTCTGGTTAAAGTTTTTTGAATTTAATCAGCGTAGACAAAGTGTTCACAAATGTCTGACATAGAACAGCCCCTGCTGCTGCCTACTCTCAATTCCACCTACTATGAAGTTACAATGTTGCAGACTGATCACTGGGGGAGGGGAGACTGAGGAAATGCTTCTTCCTGCCTGCAGCAGACTGATCACCGGGAAAGGGGAGACTCAGGAAATGCTTCCTCCTGCCTGCAGCTGACTGATCACCGGGGGAGGGGAAACCGAGGAAATGCTTCCTCCTGCCTGCAGCAGACTGATCACTGGGGGAGGGGAAACCGAGGAAATGCTTCCTCCTGCCTGCAACAGACTGATCACCGGGAAAGGGGAGACTCAGGAAATGCTTCCTCCTGCCTGCAGCTGACTGATTTGATAATTCTCCCAGATTGCCTTGCACACCCCGGGCCTCTTTGACTGGAACTGTTTTTTAGTAGCTTTTTGAAAAATGTGGAGAATAGATTCCTGCAGATTTGTAAAGTTGCTGACAGGTCCAAAATGTCCAAGGACCCAGATGATTAAAGTGGGCCTCACTCTCCCAGATGACCCCCCTAAGCCTAGCCACAGTCTCTTGCTTGCTGTCTCGGTGCGAGTGACGGCAGCTCAGTAAAGCACAGCAGTGAGGTGGAGAAGCCTGTTAGTTTTTGTGGTTTTGGCATCCCCAGCATCCTTGTAGCACATACCACATGACCTTGTATTTGATGGCTTCCTGTACAATCAGTTGCCGTGTTCTGGGACTTCCATGTGAATTCCAGGCTGTGGTTCACATTCAGGTAAATAGAGAGGCGCGCACGCAGATACCTGAGCTTCACATCACATGGCATCACATGGCATCACATGACATTACAGCCAACACGTCAACCCAACAACAATGATACCGCAAGAACAATAAATAAAGACGCGCACAGCTGATCGCTCGGCATGGAATGGAGCCGGAACGTTATTATTACCTAACCACAAAGAGATGAAATAACTTTAATGAACATGGAAACCCCGAAGTTACATCAAATAGGCTCTCAGGAATAGACCCGCCCACTAGAGGTGCCCAGCAAACCAGCTATCAGGAACCCATAAGGAGAGAAGTATAGACCAGAGCAGGCAAACTCCAGCTGTGAAGTCCCAGCATGCATCTGCCTCTGGGAGTCATGTCTGTAGCTGTCAGAGTCTTGCAATGCCTCATGGGATTGCAGCTGACGGGCCGGAGCCTGCCTACCTGTGGACTAGAAGGCTGAATTGTTTTTGAAGACAGAAGGGGGAAGGGAGAACAAGAGTCCAATTATATTTCCTTCATTGCAGAAGTCCAAAGAAGACAAACCAACATGTTTCGGGTGCTGCAAGGTTTCACCTCCCCTTGTTCTGTGTGTGGAAGCATAGGTCTCTCTGCAGGGGTCGGACACGCCCCCTGCTGAGTCAGAGCTAGAGTTCTCCAATCAGCAGGGGGCGTGTCCGACCTCTGCAGAGAGGCCACCCCTCCCACTCACCAAAAAACAAGCTTGGCTTTAGACAGAAGTACTCGACAAAACTCTTTTTTTAACTTTTGGATGGAGTCGGAATGGGCTAGAACCCCTGTTAGAATCGTATTGCCCCATGTGACCACCCAAAGGGGAGTTATACCCTTGGGTGGGCACATAGGGCCTATCTGTCCCAGTGGCACTTGTCACAGGGGCTTAAAATGATCAAAAATTATGAGTTGCCAGCTGAACAGGAATAGAGGGGAAATCTCCCAATGGGGACACTCGTGCCCCAACATGTTTCAGGATTTCCCTCACTTTTAAAGACTTCCTCTCACTTCCTGTTGTGTCTACTGGACAGGAAGGAAGTGGAAATCTGCCCAATGAGATGTATGGCCATAAGGACTGAAATGATCAAAAAACATTTTGAGTTGTCACCTGAACAGGGACAGTCTTACACTGGGGACACTCGTATCAATGACAGCTAAAGTGGGATTTCCTTAAAGGAGTTGTAAAGTCCCAGCATCTCCTCTCCTGGTATAAGTAGGGATGCGAGTACAAGTACCGATATTTTTTCCTGGTACTCACCGATACCCAATACCGATACCGGAAGTCCCATTAAGGAAGCAGGGAGGCGCGTAATGACCCGATTAGCAGGGAAGCCGTCTCCATGCTCCCTCCTCAAACTCAATATAGAGACACAGATCTCTATCTACTTTTTGACCTTAGATACTCTAAAGAGATTTCTACTCACTTCCTCTTGTGCCTCCAAAACAGGAAGTGTGTTTCCCCCGATAAGATACATAAAGTTACAAAGATTCAAAAAAACAAACTCTGAAGGTGCCCATACACTGTACGGTTATCGTACGATAATCGCCGGAAATCCCGCGATCGTACGATAATCGCAAAGTGTGTGGAAGGCGTGCGACCGTTTCTATTGTACGATCGCACAAGCAGGCTGGAAAACCCGCCGAGAATCGTACGAATCTCGGCGGGTTAGCGCCCATTCTGCATTGCAGTCATCGGAAGCCCGCCCCTCAGGGGGGCGGCGGCTTGCGATGATCGCAAGTACGATCTGCCTTTCCAAGATGGGCAGATCGTACGTTTTTTAAATTACTTTACAACCCTCGCAAGATAAAAGTCTTGCAAGGGTTGTAGCGTGTATGGCCACCTTTAGAGGTTCTCACCCTTCCCTGCTCTCCAGAACCTTTATGCCCCATTCACACTGAGCGTATCGCAAATCGCGCGTTTGTCGCGCGATTAGCATTTTGCGCCATATCGCGCGACATCGTGCAACTGGTTGCATTGAATTGCAGTAGAATCGCGCCGAAATCCGCTCCAAAAAGGGTCCTGTTGTAGCGACCCGCGACAGCGACGAACAGAGCCCCATTGCCATGCATTGGAGAGCGATATCGCGCGGTAAATATCCGCAATACCGCGCGATAAATCGCTCAGTGTGAATGGGGCCTAAAATGAAAGATTCGGCTTTAGCGATATGTAGTCATTCTGGAAGAGAAGAGTTTACGGTATAAAAGGGAGCGTTTTGCGTTGTCCCCGATCCCTGAGGAATGCGAGGCCGCCGCGTCTCTTTCTCGTATCACCTGTAGAATTCCTCCCGGGTATAATCATGACATTTAACCCTTGGCTGGCTGCGCGGTCTGGTGACCGTCGTCTGTCTGTGGGAATCTGATTCATCGTTAATGTGAATTCTATTTGCGGTTGTCATGTGACTCACCGTCTGGACGGACAAGCCGCTCCTCTCCAGGGCTTCAGAGATCGCTCATCGCACCCTTCTGATTGTAATTGGGATGTAATTATAGCCGCGCCGGGGTGGACATTGCTGGGTGCGATAATGCCATTTGCTGGGGAGGGCACGTGGAAGGGAAGGGTTCTGGTAAAGGGCACCTGTCATTGTACAGGAAACGATGGGCCGAATTCATGAAGCTGCAATGAATATTAAAGAGTATGGGAGTTTTTTATTTCTTTCCAAATAAACAGGAAATATCTGCATATTCATTTCCAGAGTGAAAGTCTGGGCTGCTTTCACATGCTTATCAGATTCACTTTCAATTCGATGTAAACCCAATCAATCAAATCTTGCACAGTGATAATAAAGCCAAAAGGATATTTTCCCTTGCAGGGTCCTATGGAGCCACCCTTGTGTGTGCTGGTATGCTGTGTGTGTCTCCACGAACACACAGAGCAAGGAAAGCCGCTTCCCTCCCTTAGGCCTCATTCACATGAATACAGCTCCGCGCTGCGTGCGGGGCCGTATTGGGCCACTCCCGGGCAGGACAGGTGCTGTGTGTGATTAGTAAGCAGCCCCTGTTCTTCTCTATGTGAGTACACAGCCGTACGCCGCCCCTACGCTCACCCAAACTGCACGGCCATACGGGTGCGGGTGTCCCGGCTCAGGCGCAGACAGGATCCATCCTGTCAGCGTACGAGTACGGACACCCGCAACTGCACGCATGTGGGGGCGTACGGCTACATACTCACATAGAGAAGAACAGGGGCTGCGTACTAATCACACACAGCACCTGTCCTGCCCGGGAGTGGCCCAATACGGCCCCGCACGCAGCACGGAGCTGTATGGGCCGGCCGTTACTCATGTGAATGAGGGCATACTCCCCTCTCCTCCTTCCTTCTCCCTTTTCTATGCTAGTAAGGTATCAGCCTCTTGCAGTCCCTGATGGGACTGCGAGAGGGAGAAGTAGCACAAGGAGCCTATCAGTTCATGTGCTGACAAGAAACATGCTGATAGGAGGAAAGAGCAGTGTGACAGAGAAATGAGCTTATCGCATGCGCTGCTTCTACTTTCACTGTCCAGTCAGGTGCTGGGGATGTGTCCAGCACGAGCTGGGCTCAGAGGAAGTAGGTTATATGATCTGGAATATTACACAAAAATTTGGTGGTGATCCTGTCTGATGCTGACTTCTGTGCCAATTAAACCCCACCCAGCACAACTGAGCTCTGTCCTGTATATGTAGCAGCTGTGAAAGGGTTTGGTGTCACTATATTGTTGGCCAGTGATGCCCCTCCATCACAGTGATGGGCCAGTAAGGTTTAGGTGGTGATATGGCTGGACTCTCAACCTAGGATGCCAGATAGATATTTGTGTACTGGAACCAGGTTTGGTGTCACCATATTATTGGCCAGTGAAGCCCCCCAATCACAGAGATGGACCAGTAAAGCTATGGGTCAGGGGGTAACGTGGCTGGACTCTCATCTTAGGATGCCAGATTTATATTCATGTACTGGGTTTGGTGTCACTATATTATTAGCCAGTGAAGCCCCCTAATCAGTGTGGGGCCAGTAAGGGTCAGGAGGTGACGTGGCTGGACTCTCGACATAGGAAGCCAGATTGATATTTGTGTACTGGAACCGAGTTTGGCATCACCATAATATTGGCCAGTGAAGCCCCCCAATCAGTGTGGGGCCAGTAAGGGTCGGGAGGTGACGTGGCTGGACTCTCGACATAGGAAGCCAGATTGATATTTGTGTACTGGAACCGAGTTTGGCATCACCATAATATTGGCCAGTGAAGCCCCCCAATCAGTGTGGGGCCAGTAAGGGTCGGGAGGTGACGTGGCTGGACTCTCGACATAGGAAGCCAGATTGATATTTGTGTACTGGAACCATTGAGGATACAAAACAACCAGAAGCTGAAGAGCAGGAGCGTGCTGATAAGGTTGATCAGGACCATTGAAAAGTTTGAGCTATGAGGGGGGCTTGAGACATAGGGGCAGGAATCAAAGTTCTGGCAAGATTGGGCTGTGCTCCTGGGGGGCCGGCAGGTCTTTCAGCCACTCTATAGGGGAAAAATGAGGGTGGTCCAGAAGACTCTGGACATCTGGAGGGTATGGTCATGACCTTGGCAGGGGCCCATGTCATTTCACACAAGGGTTTTGAGATGAAGCTTTTAGTCGTACCGATGATAGGTCTAGTATTTCCTCTACAGCTGAAGAGCAAAAAGGTTCTTTGTGACTTCAGACGGGTCATCCCAAACTTACTATCAAAACTTCACGTCTTTCACTGCTTAACCATCCAAATTCTTGTTCAGTCATGTCGGATTGTCAACTCGCCCCTTGCTGGTGGGAACATGAGCCACAAGTCTGACTCACTGACAAAATACAACGCTAAAATACCGGCATTGTGCAACCCCAACCCTCTCTGACCACCCACGTTCTCTGATGCCAGCTCAGTCCTGACATGGCATCCCAGCGACCAGTCCTCTTCCTTTACTTAGTCAGCAGAAACATTCACCGAGTTATTGCATACGCGGCGCAGAGGTTTGAAATGTATGCAAGAGAGATATGTATACTCGTCATATGCTGGAGATCCATGAAAATGACTTCATCTGGTCCCGCTAAGGATTCATCGTGGTGATTTGGCTGCATTATTATTATGTAAATGATACCCTGATAGCTAAGAATAGAGTGCCGGGGTTCCGGTACAAATCAGGTGTCATTTAGATTTTCCTTGTTCTGTAATGGCAGTGACCAAACAAAAGTGGGTGGAGCTTACCAGTAAGGGGAGGTACTTCATTGCTAAAGGAGGCATGGCTTGCATTAACAAGAGTTTTTCCTTACCGTAAATGACTTTCTATGTACTTGCAATGTGCCTTTAGATTTGCTAGAAAATGTGACTGCTCCAAGAAGAGTCAAAGTTTCTAGCTATAGTCTATAGGCACATTGCAAGTCAACAAGCCCCTTCCCTCCTTGCATGTCATAGCCCTTTCCACTTCTAGAAGTGTCCAATCACTGTCTGTGCTAGCCCAGCTCCTCTGCCCCTCCCTCCAACTCCCTTCATTCCCTTTTATGTAGCTGTTGGGGAGGACTGAAGGGGAATACTATAGAGCTTGCTGGGGCTGGTGACATCACACCCAAGACGGCAGCGCCCATCAACAGTCTTCATCGGAGGTAGGCAACTCCGGCCCTCCATCTGTGCTTTAACTACAAAATCCAACATGCCTCTGGGAGTCATGCCTGTAGTCTTGCAATGCCTCATGGGACTTGTAGTTCCACAACAGCTGGACGGCCAGACAATGAAAGATTTATAGCAGGGGGCCCACCATTTTTTTGTGTTAAAATCTACTTTTCAAATGGCGAGCTCAATGAGATCTACCAATGACAAAAAACACCTTCGTTGTTCTTTCTTCTGGCGGTCTCTCCTCACTCTCTCCCCTGGCTGTCTCTCCTCACTCTCTCCCCTGGCTGTCTCTCCTCGCTCTCTCTTCAGGCTGTCTCTCCTCACTTTCTCCCCTGGCTGTCTCTCCTCGCTCTCTCCCCTGGCTGTCTCTCCTCGCTCTCTCCCCTGGCTGTCTCTCCTCACTCTCTCCCCTGGCTGTCTCTCCTCACTCTCTCCCCTGGCTGTCTCTCCTCGCTCTCTCTTCAGGCTGTCAACATAGGAAGCCAGATTGATATTTGTGTACTGGAACCATTGAGGATACAAAACAACCAGAAGCTGAAGAGCAGGAGCGTGCTGATAAGGTTGATCAGGACCATTGAAAAGTTTGAGCTATGAGGGGGGCTTGAGACATAGGGGCAGGAATCAAAGTTCTGGCAAGATTGGGCTGTGCTCCTGGGGGGCCGGCAGGTCTTTCAGCCACTCTATAGGGGAAAAATGAGGGTGGTCCAGAAGACTCTGGACATCTGGAGGGTATGGTCATGACCTTGGCAGGGGCCCATGTCATTTCACACAAGGGTTTTGAGATGAAGCTTTTAGTCGTACCGATGATAGGTCTAGTATTTCCTCTACAGCTGAAGAGCAAAAAGGTTCTTTGTGACTTCAGACGGGTCATCCCAAACTTACTATCAAAACTTCACGTCTTTCACTGCTTAACCATCCAAATTCTTGTTCAGTCATGTCGGATTGTCAACTCGCCCCTTGCTGGTGGGAACATGAGCCACAAGTCTGACTCACTGACAAAATACAACGCTAAAATACCGGCATTGTGCAACCCCAACCCTCTCTGACCACCCACGTTCTCTGATGCCAGCTCAGTCCTGACATGGCATCCCAGCGACCAGTCCTCTTCCTTTACTTAGTCAGCAGAAACATTCACCGAGTTATTGCATACGCGGCGCAGAGGTTTGAAATGTATGCAAGAGAGATATGTATACTCGTCATATGCTGGAGATCCATGAAAATGACTTCATCTGGTCCCGCTAAGGATTCATCGTGGTGATTTGGCTGCATTATTATTATGTAAATGATACCCTGATAGCTAAGAATAGAGTGCCGGGGTTCCGGTACAAATCAGGTGTCATTTAGATTTTCCTTGTTCTGTAATGGCAGTGACCAAACAAAAGTGGGTGGAGCTTACCAGTAAGGGGAGGTACTTCATTGCTAAAGGAGGCATGGCTTGCATTAACAAGAGTTTTTCCTTACCGTAAATGACTTTCTATGTACTTGCAATGTGCCTTTAGATTTGCTAGAAAATGTGACTGCTCCAAGAAGAGTCAAAGTTTCTAGCTATAGTCTATAGGCACATTGCAAGTCAACAAGCCCCTTCCCTCCTTGCATGTCATAGCCCTTTCCACTTCTAGAAGTGTCCAATCACTGTCTGTGCTAGCCCAGCTCCTCTGCCCCTCCCTCCAACTCCCTTCATTCCCTTTTATGTAGCTGTTGGGGAGGACTGAAGGGGAATACTATAGAGCTTGCTGGGGCTGGTGACATCACACCCAAGACGGCAGCGCCCATCAACAGTCTTCATCGGAGGTAGGCAACTCCGGCCCTCCATCTGTGCTTTAACTACAAAATCCAACATGCCTCTGGGAGTCATGCCTGTAGTCTTGCAATGCCTCATGGGACTTGTAGTTCCACAACAGCTGGACGGCCAGACAATGAAAGATTTATAGCAGGGGGCCCACCATTTTTTTGTGTTAAAATCTACTTTTCAAATGGCGAGCTCAATGAGATCTACCAATGACAAAAAACACCTTCGTTGTTCTTTCTTCTGGCGGTCTCTCCTCACTCTCTCCCCTGGCTGTCTCTCCTCACTCTCTCCCCTGGCTGTCTCTCCTCGCTCTCTCTTCAGGCTGTCTCTCCTCACTTTCTCCCCTGGCTGTCTCTCCTCGCTCTCTCCCCTGGCTGTCTCTCCTCGCTCTCTCCCCTGGCTGTCTCTCCTCACTCTCTCCCCTGGCTGTCTCCCCTCACTCTCCCCCCTGGCTGTCTCTCCTCGCTCTCTCTTCAGGCTGTCCTCACTTTCTCCCCTGGCTGTCTCTCCTCGCGCTCTCCCCTGGCTGTCTCTCCTCACTCTCTCCCCTGGCCTTCTCTCCTTGCTCTCTCCCCATGGCTGTCTCCTCGCTCTCTCCCCGGGCTATCTCTCCTGGCTGTCTCTCCTTGCTCTCTCTCCTGGCTGTCTCTCCTCACTCTCTCCCCTGGCCTTCTCTCCTCGCTCTCTCCCCGGGCTATCTCTCCTCGCTCTCCTAGCTGTCTCTCCTCTCTCTCTCCTGGCTGTCTCTCCTCACTCTCTCCCCTGAATGTCTCTCCTTGCTCTCTCCTCTGGCTGTCTGTCCTTGCTCTCTTCCCTGGCTGTCTCCTCACTCTCTCCCCTGGCTGTCTCTCCTCGCTCTCTCCCCTGGCTGTCTCCTCACTCTCTCCCCTGGCTGTCTCTCCTCGCTCTCTCCCCTCGCCCCTGGCTGTCTCTCCTCGCTCTCTCCCCTGGCTGTCTCCTCGCTCTCTCCCCTGGCTGTCTCTCCTCGCTCTCTGCCCTGGCTGTCTCTCCTCGCTCTCTGCCCTGGCTGTCTCTCCTTGCTCTCTGCCCAGGCTGTCTTTCCTCACTATCTTCCCTCGCTCTCTGCCCTAGCTGTCTCTCCTCTCTCTTTGCTGGCTGTCTCTCCTCTCTCTCTCCTGGCTGTCTCTCCTCTCTCTCTGCTAGCTGTCTCTCCTCTCTCTTTTGGCTGTCTCTCCTTTCCGAGAACACTGTAGTGACATCACCAAATCGCCTGGGACTAGCGGTCAGAGGCAGCGGTGCCTGAGATCTCATGCTGCAGATATACAGCTAGGAGGCTGACGGCACAGGAGGCACACCGCCATTTCTCAGGAGGAATTTCAGACAAAAAGGTACATTTTTCAGGGCACTGCTTAAGCACAATGAATATTGTTAGACGTTCCCTAGAACAGATCTTTAGTTCTATAACTCAGGTCCGCCTGAAGGGGAATTCTGTGCCTTGCTTCAAATACCATTCAGTAAGGCGAACATAAAACGTGCTACTCCCTGGGTGTACCATACAAAGCACCAAAAAGCCCCAAAAACCCGGGAAGCTCTTATATGCAAATACCAACTTTCACTTCCACCCCCATCCCACACCTAATGACTAACCTATCAATATGAAACTCAGCCTTACTGACCAACTGTGAAGCATGGGGGGATGGGGGTGCTGACTTCTACTGGAATTCACTATAAGTGTTTTAGACGGCTCGGTTTAGGGGTCCCTAGGATGTTCTGGAATGCAGATGGGTGTGTGTGCTAACATGCATCACAAGAAGGGGGCGGGGCACAGGTATATTTAAAGCAATTATCTCAATTTGAATTCTTATATAATTATATTTGTGCAGATTTACGTATCAGAGATGTAATCCCTTATGTAGCTTAGTTACTTTAGTCTGATGACAAAGCCAGAACTTGGAGAATCCCTCTGGTCTGGAAGTTGCTGCCCTGCTAACTGCCTGAGCTCAACGCTGATAACTGATGATGTCTCCAAGCTCCTGAGTGTGCAGTACAGTATCAAATAACAGAGCCCAGTATTGGTTTCCATTTCCCTTCAAGTATTACTTTTTCTAGTTTTGGATAGAGATACATCTCCTTCCTCACTATCTCTCATGGTGCCCATTGTCACCCGGAAGCCAGAGCAGAGAAGATCCCCATGGTCTGGAAGTTTCTGCCCTGCTAACTGCCTGGACTCACGCTGATTTCTCATGATGTCTCCAAGCTCCTGAGTGTGCATATCATTATCAAACACCAGAGCCCCGTAGTGGTTTACCTTCCTCTTAAAGTATTATTCCTTCAAGTTTTGGATAGAGATAGATTCTCCATCAGTCTTTGTCCTGGTGACCATTGTCAGAGGAAGTACGAAGGTATCCCTAGGACAGGGGAGTGTGTTACTGGCAGGATCACCAGGTGAAAATAAAAGAACCACAAGCCTGAAAAGCTAGAAGTAGTGCAGCCACCACATCTAAGGACTGGCAAGCTGCAGTGTACCACAGTTTTATTTTTGGGGGTAGATACACTTTAGCTTTTAAGTGACATTAAACCCTCAGATTTTTTAACATAAACCAATACTGTAATGTGTGCCTCACTGTAATCCATGGTAGTTTCCCTTCTCTTTGCTGCTCTTCCTTTTAAATCCTCATGTCTTCTCATGCTGGGGGAGGACTTCCATTTGTAGCTGAGGGCCTCTTCCTGTAGTGCTGGCTCAGGTTTCAAACCAACACACAGACACCATGTATCCATTCCTGAGACAAGGCAGTCTGCTGCAAAACAGAAGTCCTCCCCCAGCATGAGAAGAGATACGGATTTAAAAGGAAGAGCAGCAAAGAGAAGGGAAACAACCATGGGTTACAGTAAGGCACACATTACAGTATTGTTTTAGGTTAAAAAATCTGAGGGTTTAATGTCACTTTAAGGCTGGGTTCACACCTAGGCGTATTGCATATGCACGTTTTTCGCGTGTTTTTTTTACCGCGATTCGCGGTAAAACATAACGTGCGGAAAAACACGCGTTTCCGAGGGCTACTTGGCTGTATCCCAATGGAAACGCCCGACCAAAACGCCCCAAAGAAGTACATGTACTTCTTTGGGCGTAGGGCGGTTTCCCACGCGTTCGGGGAAACCGCCCAGATGGGAACCATGCACATTGAAAATAATGGCATTTCCCTGTTTGAGCGTTTTTCCGCGAGTACGAAAGCACGGAAAAACGCCCAGGTGTGAACCCAGCCTAAGGCTAACCCAACCAAAAAATTAAACTTAAAGAAGAACTCCACGATGTATTCAAATCCACCCTTGCGTGTGCTTGCCTTGGTCTAGATATGAAAATAAAGAAGAAATGCTAGTCTGATCCTCGGTCCTGACTGGCTGCTAGACCGGTCCCCAAAGATTCTTCCTCCCTGGGCTTCAGCGGTCTAAGGACCCGTGGCGTCATCAGGTCTAATGCAGGTTTGAGATTTGACATTGGATTTGAGAACGCTGAAAATTCCGTTGAATTGGCGGTCCGTCCGAATCCGAAATAACAAATGTATCATATGCGCGAATATACTAAAACTATATCCTGGCATATGTAAATTCGTTTGCCATACTGGCCGCCAGCAAGTTCTGCGTAGGCGCGGCCATTTTTGAGTTTATCTTGGTATACACAAATATGTCGGCGCCCGAACGTATGGGCGCCACCATCTTCATGTATACCAAGATAAACTCAACGATGGCAAGCGCAGAACGCGGCGGCAGCCAACATGGCCGCCGCTCGTTCTGCATTTCCAGTGTGACGTCACACGCTGAACGAGTGGCGGCCATATCGGCCGCTTGTTCTGGATTTTCAGTGTGCGGTTCTGGATTTGGAGGCGCGTTGCCTCCGAAACAGCAGAAAAATATGTTTTCTTTGAAGAAACGAATGGAAATGTTTTTGCCGTGCACATGTCTAGTGAGCGGTCACTGCCACAGGACAGAGGATCGGGTCAGTATATCTTCTTTATTGTCGCTCCTACACCAAAGTGAGCACCTGACCCTTGCAGTGCGGGGGGAGCGCCACTTCAAGGGTTCATTTGAATACCCGCCGGAGATCTTCTTTAAAAACCTTCACAACGGAAAAAAACCAAGCCCGGTGACCCGTCTTTCCTCTCCCACTTTCCGTAGCGTATTGTTTGCCATAAAATGAAAGGAACACTTTAAATCTTTGATCCCTGAAGAGTGGGATTAGTGACGCTTAATACCGATACTTAAGCTTTCAATGTGATGTACATGTTATAAAAAATTTACAGCCATGTGTCACGCATGGACAAGCTGGTGGATTAGACACGCATTTGAAAGCATGCATCAGGGAAAAGCGCCAGCGGGAACGACACCCTGCCCTCGTCTACCTTTCCGGTGTTTTGGGATGCACATCCAGCTGTGTGAATCTCCCTCGTCTCTCTCCGGTGAATGGGAAGACTGAGGAGGATAAACAAGAGTGGAAGAGGCGCTGGGTGGATCAGATGAGAGCTGAGTCACCAGAAACAACCAGCGCAATATTCCCTCCTGGAGAGCATTGTGTAAATCTGTCACCTGCCGCCCACTTATCCGAAATCACATGGCTCCCAAAACTTCCTTGTTTCCCAAATGATACCTTCAAGTTTCAACTACATAGGCAGTATCTGAAAGGCAATGTCTAGACTTTTCAATTTTAGACACACCTATATACTAGGTCATCTTGATATCAGACATCCCAACCTGCAAAACCTTATTTCAGGGAGGCATCCTTCTCATTTCAGGGAGGTGCCGTCTCTGTTTTTTTTATTTTGACAGCGGCCACTGTCAGAATAAAAAAAAACAACAACTTGATAGCAGGGAAATGAATAGCTAGGCTGCTATTGGTCATTTCAAATTGCAATAGCAGGCTCGCTGTTGTACCCACCTACTGCTGCTGTCAATCAGCAGAGGAGCACCTCAGGTTCACCTCTGCTGATTGACAGCAGCAGCATTTAATGTTAATAATCACAAATAAAATAAAAACATTATTTAATCAATAATAACATAAAAATAATGTAATAACAATAAAATGCTATGATATCTACTATGTATATAGTGTGTGTGTGTGTGTGTGTACACACACATAGTAGATATTATAGCATTTTATTAGTTTATGTTATTATTAATTAAATTATGTTTTTATTTTATTTGTGATTATTAACATGACATGACATATGGTTACAGGCACCTTGCCTGTGCATTGTGTAAAGGCGGCTGTGCTCTTCCTGTGAGATGTATTGCAGGGCAGGGGGTTCCTCTCCACAGCTCAGCCAGCAGCCAACATTAGGAAGTGTGCCACTCACCCTCCCTGCCCCCTCCACAGGCGTCTTCTATCGGCTGCCCCCCCGGCATTGTCATTCAAATCACAAGGTGTCTTCAGAGCTAGCTCAGGGACCTCTGCCTCCAGCCAATCGCCGGCCGCCCTGCCTTGCCTAAACCCCTCCCACTGACCAGCCACCGTTGCAGGCACGAACAACAACACTTTATCCCCCTTACAACTAAAAACTTTATTAATTCTCAACAGAACTAGTAAACGCAGCAGACCCGGAAAGGTTTAAATCCTTTCCGGGATAAAATGTCTCTCTTGCGGGCGTCCGGGAGCCGCTATCTATTAGCGGGAGACTCCCGGAAAGCCCGGGAGAGTTGGGATGTCTGTGATATAAATAATTTGTTCTGTGTTTTTGTTTCTTGTTTTAAATGCCTCACTGTAATAAATATACATGGGGGCAGCCATATTTGATCACTGCTCAGACGCTGCTTCCTGCTTTCCACTGTTACACAATGGATCTGCTTTACTGCTCCATCTCACAATGCCAGTCTATGAATGGGCCGAATAATTGAAAACAATATATTCCCTGCACGGCTTCCTCAACAGTTGTTGAAGTGAATGTAAACCCTAACAAATCACTTCTCTTATGTGGCACCTTTGGTCTGTTAATAAAACCATTGGAAGTGTTTTGTTATATCTGTCTAAGTGCAGAAAATACCTGTTGATACCACCAGAAGTAAACACCAAAGTTCCTGAGGTATCAGCATGAGGTCAGGCAGCTAGCAGAGCAGCAACTTCTAAGCCAAGGGGAGTCTCTGGGAGCCATGCCTGTGGCTGTCAAAGTCTTGCAATGCCACATGGGATTTGTAGTTGCACCACAGCTGGAGGGTCAGAGTTTGCCTATCCCTGGTCTAGACCATCGGAGTCTCCTCAGCTTTGGCTTCCTGGTTGTAATGGTCACCAGGACAAATAGTGAGGGAGGATGTATGTCTATCGAAAACCAGAAAAAGTAATAGTTTGAGGGAAATGCAAACCACTACCACCTGTTCTGCACTCCGGCTCCCATTCTTCACAAATGGTCACTGTGGCCGACTACCATCTTAATGGTATATAACTTATATAGGCACTGCTGCCTGTGTGTCTGGACCTGTCGATTATTTTTGACATGCGGTTTTCATTGGTGAAAATCTTTAATCCTGAATTAGATTTAATGATGATGATCAGAACAGGGAATTGATGCCAATTACAAATCATACAAGAACAATTTCTGAGCTCATCCTGTCCCATCTTATTGACAACTTGCTACTAACAGCAGAAACCTCTCCCTTTCTTCAGGCTAAAGAATGAAGAAATCATTTAGCAGCATACAGTCCTTCCGTGGTCTACCACCCTACTTGTCCTATTTTTGCTTGTTTACAGGCAAAACCCCTTCTTTCACAAATGCCACCATGCCTCCCTGCTCTCAATCTCTCTCAGTAACAAATAAGTTCCTCTGGGGCCCAGACCCCTGTCAGTTATTAGTTGGGCTGTACTTAGGCTCGGTCCCTATCCATTTGTTGGTTGGCTTCTACTGGGGCTCGGTCCCTTGCAAGATATTGGTTGGGTTCTTCTGGGGCTCAGTCCTCCAGTTAAGTTCTTTTGGAGGTCAGTTATTGTTTGGGTTTTCCCAGGGCTCAGTCCCCTGTCAGGTAATTGTTGGGTTTTCCTGGAGCTTAGCCCCCCCTGAGTTATTGGTTGGGTTCTCCTGGGCCTTGCTGCCTGTCAGTTTTTGGTTGGGTTCTTCTGGGGCTCAGTCCTCCAGTTAAGTTCTTTTGGAGCCTAGCCCCCTCTGAGTTATTATTGGGTTCTCCTGGGCCTTGCTGCCTGTCAGTTTTTGGTTGGGTTCTTCTGGGGCTCAGTCCTCCAGTTAAGTTCTTTTGGAGTTCCGTCCCCCGTGAGTTATTAGTTGAGTTTTTCAGGGTTTAAACCTCCTGTCAGTTATTGGTTGGGTTTTCCCGGGGCTCAGTCCCCTGTCAGTTATTGGTTGGGTTTTCCCGGGGCTCAGTCCCCTGTCAGTTATTGGTTGGATTCTCCTGGGCCTTGTTGCCTGTCAGTTTTTGGTTGGGTTTTCCTGTGCCTCAGTCCTCTTTTTGTTGTTAATGGGATTCTCCTGCTCAGCCCTATTTTATTTATTTATTGGTTGTGTTCTCCTAGAGCGCAGTTAAATATCAGGTTTTTGCTGTATTCTACTAGGGCACAATCCCCTGTTATTTACTAGTTGGGTTCTACTGGAGCCTGATCACATGTCAGGTATTACTTGGGTTCTACTGGGGCTCTGTCGTCTGTCATTTATTGGTTGGGTTCCCTCGGACCTTGATTACATGTCAGTAATTAATTGGGCCCCCTGCCATTTAATGGTGGAGTTCTTCTGGAGCTCGCCCACATGACATTTGTTAGTTGGGTTCTACAGAGGATCATTCCCCTGCCATCTAAGGGGTGGTTTTCTTGAGCTCGATCACATGTCAGGTATTAGTTAGGTTGTACTGGGCCTCTGTTCCATATTCTTTATTGGTTGGGTTCTCCTGGAGCTAGGTCACATGGCAGTTATTAGTTGGGTTCTACTGAGTCTCTGTCCCCTGCCATTGATTGGTTGGGTTCTCCTGGGGCTTGGTCCTCTGTCATTTGTTAGTAGGGTTCTACTGGGGCTCAGTGCCATGGGGGACTTCATAAGTACTCAACTCTTAAATGTCCTTGAAGTGTTATAGTGCAGCCAAGACAAAGGTTGGTGGTAGTTGAGTTTTTAAAGGAGAATTATGAGGCGAGTGATTTTCACTCAGCCTCATAATCTGAGCCGACCTGTGACAATGAAACTGTCGCAGGTCGGCTCAGTAGATCGGGAAGTGAGCGAACACATACCGTCGCTCGCTCACTTCTCGATCTATCCGTGCAGAGAGCCGTGACTGTCACTCACAACACCCTCCCCGATCCACCAGCGCTGACTGACGGAACGGACGGGGGAGGGGGCGGGTACAGCTGTCACTCACGCAGCTGGGTGGATCCAGACAGAATTGTCAGGATCCGTTCCGGCTGCGGCGGTCTCAGTATACTATAAGCTGTAGCTCGCGGTATACTGAGCTTTGGGTGACGGAGGATGCTAGTTTGTGTCCTCCCGTTACCCTTAGGACTATGGGGAAAAGCCCTAACCCCATAGTTCTCCTTTAATTCAAAGATCCATTCCTGTAATGTTTGCCAGTTGTCTTGGTATTTTTCAGCAGGACTATTTTCAGTTGTGGTTGTTTTTTTTTTTTTATTAATACAACGGTTGGCTTGGCCAGTCACATGATCAATTGTGGTCATTTCAGGTGCAGGTATAAAGAGACAATAGGACATTGACAAAAATATGTGAACCCTTCATTCAAGTGGCTTGCAAATAAAGTGCATCATAAGCTAGCAATTCATTTCTAAGAGTTGCAGAATCTGCATTCTAGAGCTTCTCATGTAGGTCACACATGGGGATTTTCAGCTGATGATGACACAGGTATATAAATATTCACCAAAGTACGGGGTTGAGAAAGATACACCCAATATCATGTTTCACAGCTGCAACCCGGCATACTTGAGTCACTGTTAACCCGTTCAGGGCAGTGTCATCGTCTTGTTAGTCAGTTTATAAACAGAATTTGTAGCAAGAGGAGCACATGTAATTAGGCTTTGATGGAAGCTTCCATTCCCCAAATTATGTTCCACAAGCTAGGTCATAGCGTGGAAGCTAAACTTTATCAGAAACGTCTCCCTGGAAGTAGCTTACAGCACCCGAGTTGAGGAATGGCTCTGTCAATGCTTGTTCACAAGGCCATATAGACTAAACTGATTTTTATGTTGTCACCTTTTTACAAACCATTTATAAGACCCTGAAGAAGGAACTGAAGCTCCTCTCCTGTTTCTGAGGCCTCCAGGTAATGGCTAGCCATTGTACATAATGCAGTGCCATCAGGCAGCACCACTGCAGCTGCAAATTGCTGGTTTGTAGACTGCCATTTGGTTCCTGGAAGATACAATCCTTTCATCCAAACAATCATTATGTTGGACAATCCCGTCATTACATCTATGACCAGCATTGCACAGCCACTATTGTTAAATAACACCTTACGGAGATGTACTATCCATCTAGTCTATTACAGAGTTGCTCCATGCAAAACAATCCATCATTTGACCAAACAGATGTGTCTTCCGATGAAGTTTAAGCCTGCACCATGATAAAATACAGTATATATACAAAACATATCAATAGGATCTCCGTTGGGGTGTATATATTGTAGCTGACTTGTAGTATTGTTGCTTATGGAGATAGGCCTTCATGGTTAAAACAAGCCTTTCGCCAAATTCCAGTTCCGCATAAAACAGCTCTCGGTAAAGGAGACTAGAAATACTCATCTCTTCTGCTGCCACGAGCTGCACCTTCTGACATTTCAAGTATCTCCAGGTCAAAAGCTACATTCTGGCCTTCACTTCCAACTCCCTTCCCTAATGCCATCTACCCAATTTGAACACTCCTGTCTCCATGACCCTTCCGGTGTGAGTGATTTCTCTGATTTACACCTTTACATCTACATCTCTACTCGAAGGCCAAGGTCCTACTCTTCTCTCATATGTTCAGTCAATGGCATAGTGATCTCTAAAAACCACATAACCCAGCAGACTGAACCCAAACTCCATACTGCAAGGATTAAGTGCTTGTTATTGTCTAGGGGCTGGAGTAAAGCGGATTCATTTACCTGATCCCCACTCCTACCGTCTCCCCTAGGGCTGCTAGACTGGTCCCTGTAGCCTCTTCTCCCCTGGACTCGGGCCGACTAAAGACATCTTCACGTCTAATGCTGGGTCCATAGACCAAAGAACATTCCACCAGCTAAAGCGGAGAGGGGAGAAGGAACAGGCGACGGAGGAGTGGGGATGAAGTACGTAAAGGTGCTTCACTGCAGCGTACAGACAAAAACAAGCCTCACTGCCACACACCGAATGGGTACTTTTTTTGGTTGGCCCAGAAATGGGCTTGAGGTTTCTTCTGAAACCAACACTTGCAGGAATATGGATCTCCTGTATCCCTTGCAGCACGCCGTTGTTCCTCTCGCTGACTCCCACATGGGACCATGAGATCTATACTGATGGAAATGGCGTTTTCGGAAGAAGCTTCCCCCGCCATTTTATCTTCAATGGAGCGGCGCTCTTCAGCAGAAGAGATGAGTATTCCCATTCATTCTTCTTTACAGGCAGCTGTTTTATTTGGAATTTGAGATTGGCGACAAGGTCACTTTAATACAGGCATTGATGTATGACACCGGGGGTTACATGGTATTGTTTTTAGATAACTGTTCTTAGTGTTCTTTTAACTCCTTACCACGACTATTGATATGGCCCTTTAATGTGGAGGCGGGCTTCCCGATCATGTGATCGCTGTGAATGTCTTAGCAATCTTGGAGGGGAACTGCTGCACTCCTTACCGGAACCCCTATGTATAAAGGAGGGTGCTCTAGTAACCACGGACGGCGCCGTGGATCTTCAAATATATGATACATGTCACCAGCACACCTACAGTATGTCTTGTGTCAATAATCCATCTTCTTTATTGATGCAGACTGTCACAAAACGTTTCGGGGGCCACGCAGGGTCCCCTTCATCAGGTTTTAGCATGGCTGTTGTAGCAGTCACATGATTGGTAGCCCTTCCCACCGACTCCCAAACATATATAGTGACTGGGAGCTGTCATTGACTCCTCGGAACCTGTTCTAGGAGCACGCTCTCAGCACAGGGCAGCGGCCCGGCTGATATATGCGTACAGCCACCGTTATGGCCCACTCGGCAAAGGAAAACATTCTTTGTAGATGATATGATTTGATATTTGGATGATCCAAGCTCTAAGGGAATATTATACCTTTGGCATATTCATAAGTGATCCATAGGGCAGGCAAGCATCTGGAATTAGTAGAATTGCCGCCATTGAGAAGTGTCCGTCACACTCCGCACATCAATCTATAAATGATTTGCGGGCGCTCTCCTTATAATTGCACTTTATTTTCATGATAGACTCCTATTAGAGGACATTTATTGAGGAGAGAAAGAAAGTGTTACATGATCCACACCCCGCAGGTAATCCCCGAGCCTTTGTGCAGGCTTCAGATGATCAAAAGGTGCTTCTCTCTAATTGATGACAAGCCTCGTTATAAGACGTCTTTATGTGACAATGTCACTCACTGCCCAATATGTAATCATGACATGTTATTCTCCTCCGTAGAACAGAGAGAGTAAGCATTCACATCCTATTTCCATACTCTAATCAAGAGCAAAGAGCTCTGTATATGCCACGACCCGCAGCAACCAATCAGAACTCATCTTTTATTGATGTAAACTTTGTGTAGAGTAGCGAGGGGTCAACACGCATCAGATTTGTTTGTTACACATTAAACTAAATGCCAATCAGCACATCTACTTTAATGCAACATATCTGCATAAAATGCACAATCATGGCACACGGGGACTGCAGACTGTGCGCAGCATGTACCTCCAGGGCCGGTGCTACAACTAGGCAGCTGACTAGGGCGCAGCCTCAACCTCTCACCCCCACACGGTGCCCCCCCCCCCCCCTATATATTTCAAATTGCAAAAGCCAATAGCAGGCTGGCTATCGCACCCGCCCACTGACCAGAGGAGTGGAACTGAGAAACGACTTTCTCTCTCTGCTCAGTGGGCGGGGTTTCAATAGCCAACTTGCTATCGGTTATTTGAAATAGCTAATAGCAGTCCGGCTATTGCTCGTGACATCCACCAGTCACCTGTAGAAGCTAGCTGGCAGAAAAATGGGGCTTTGCCGGGGGGTGGGGATTGGGGGTTGCACCATAGTAGGGGGGCTGCAAGTAGCTGGTCTTGACTAGTCTAGCACCGGCCCTGTGTACCTCTACCAGATTTCTGAACGGATCGTATTGGCTATGTGTGCGCACATCTGCGCTCTCCTGCGAACTCACAACACCAGCGTATAATCTTCATAGCGATTGTTTCCTTGCCTTTGCACATTTCCTTTTAGTAAATCGGGTCGGCTGTCCCCTATATGTGGAGAAGGAAAGTCCTCCTGAACCGAAGTGTCAGTGTTTTGGGTGAAGCTGTACAGCTTGTTTTTCCGATCCATCCAAAGCTCAGACTTATCCACATTCTATTCTCGCTAAGCAGCCTAAGTATTAAAACATCATTAGTGTTCCAGTCCAACTGGTTTCTGGGCTCATGATTTCATTCTTTTTATACTCAAGCATCTTGTTTAATGTTACAAAGTAATACTGAAGTGGTTTTCTGACAGTGCTAGGAGTGGACCGTGCCTGTGTGCTGTGTGTTGAAACGGCCACTTGTAGTCTCCATGCAAAGCCCATATGACAGGGTGACAATGCAGGAGTAATATTAAGAGGCAGGCACAGTGCCTTGTCATCTTATATCATCAAAAGCCTGTACAAGGACCTTCATGGCAGGAGCTATTTTAATGGAAGCTGCAGATTTAAAAATACTGAAAGGTGCTTTTGAAATTCCATTAGAGCTGAACTCTGTGCTCAAAAACTTGAATTGAAAGATATATAAATATATAAATAAATAGCCACAAAGGTTATAAATCCACTTTGTGCGCACCAAATATATACCGCCTTTTCAGGTCGAATGTATGTAATATAACACCACATTATGGCCACTAGATGGACCTGAGAAGCATAGGAAATAAGCATTTATTTCCAATGCTCCTCAGCTCCACCTAGTGGCCATAATACAGTATTGCATTACATACATTCGACCTGACAAGAAAATATATCTCAGAATGTTTGTTTTGGGATCTTTTTGCACAGAATGAACATTCAGAAGATTTATAGGATGAATGGCTCTGCAGATTGATTATAAACAGACCCAGTAGTGATTAATGACTAGCAATTATAGTAGTGCAATGTGCTACCAAAAGCCACCCATGTGTTCCTAGTCTCACTGGAAACCAGCGGCGACGCTGTGTCAGTATCACAGCTACCGACATCTTTTCAAGGGACAGTTACAGCAAAGTCTTTGCAATTGGCAGCACCGGGAGAAGGAAATGGGAACAATTGGTTGCTGTGGGTGAAGTTCCTTTATTCTTTGATCCAGTTTTGAGCCGTCTCTGCCATGTCTTAGTATGAAGTTCCCCCATCTTGTGCTGTAAATGTAATATTCTCTTATCTGTTCCTTGTCCCCAGTTACGGTCACCACGTGCAGCATTTTAAGGTACTTCGAGAAAAATCCGGAACATACTACCTGTGGGAAACCAAATTCGGCTCGCTCAATGAACTTGTGGAATTTTATCGATCGAATTCCATCGCCAAAACCCATCCGGTGCTCCTGAAAGATGAAGAGGAGAAGGTAATTATCTTGGGAGGTTAATCGGGTTCACCGTATATAATTCAACTGCCTGATTTAATCCCAATTCCAGACAAAACCTTCTTTTCCTTTTGTTTGCATTGTTGGCATTAGTGACGTCCTTTAATCATTTTCCGTCTGTTTGTGTCCCGGGTGTTTACAAGCCGAGCTGGGCGCACAACTCGCAATAAAATCTTTGGCTGGGGCACCGTGTCATTATTTTGGTATTAACTCTCATCCAATCAGACACGCCGTTGCCTTTTTTTACAGGTGGCAAACCCTAAGCCTATAACGCCGTAAAGATTCACTTTGAGAAATGCTGCATACCAATAATTACTGACATGCTTCAGGCATTCGGACCTGCCCAGCTTGTGCACATGGCTCAACGTCAGACACATTCATAGGCAAGTGGTGTTTATAGTGTTACAGTGTAGGAGCGTCTTCTCGTGAGATCTGGGATCCTTTATAATGTAGGAGCTCCTGGAGTTTCTTGCTGTGTCTCCTGCCTCCTCAATGGACCATCCCAAGCCTCATGAGAAGATGCTCCAGCACAGTGTAGGAACATCTTGTGAGATCTGGGATCCTTTATAATGTAGGAGCTCCTTGCTTTGTCTCCTGCCTCCTCAATAGACCATCCCAAGTCTTGTGAGAAGATTCTCCAGCACAGTGTAGGAACATCTTCTTGTGAGATCTGGGATCCCTTATATTGGAGGAGCTCCTGGAGCTCCTTGCTTTGTCTCCTGCCTCCTCAATAGACCCTCCCAAGTCTTGTGAGAAGATTCTCCAGCACACTGTAGGAGGATTTTCTCATGAGATTTAGGATCCTTTATAACGAAGGAGCTTTTTGAGCTTCTTGCTGTCTCCTCAATGTAGCATCCCACATCTCATGAGAAGATGCTCTAGCACAGTGTAGCAGCGTCTTTTTGTGATATTTAGGATCCTTTGCAACAGAGGAGATCCTGGAGCACCTTCCTGTGTCTACTGTCTCCTGAATGGACCATCCCAAGTCTCATGAGTAGATGCTTCAGCACCATGTAGGAGCATATTCTCATGAGATTTAGGATCCTTTATAACGAAGGAGCTCCTTGCTGTGTCCCCTGCCTCCTCAATGGACCATCCCAAATGTTGTGAGAAGATACTGCAGCACAGTGTAGGAACATCTTTTTGTAATATTTAGGATCCTTTATAGCGGTGGAGCTCCTTGCTGTGTCTCCTGCCTCCTCAATAGACCACCCCAAGTCTTGTGAGAAGATGCTCCAGCACGGTGTAGGAGCAAACTCTCATGAGATTTAGGATTCTTTATAACAAAGGAGCTTCTGGAGCTTCTTGCTGTGTCTACTGTCTCCTCAATGGACCATCCCAAATCTTGTGAGAAGATACTCTAGCACAGTCTATGAGCCTAGACTGTGCTAGAGTATCTTCTCACAAGATTTGGGATGGTCCATTGAGGAGACAGTAGACACAGCAGGAAGGAGTGTCCTAACCTGGGCCACTGTACTCATGGTGTGCATTACATAATATGGACCTCTGCACTCTGTCCAACATGCTGTATACTGAATAAGCTGGACCACTACATTCTGTACACAGTGACACACAATTCAGGATATGGAACTCTGCACAAAGTACACTATTTTGTATGTTGCACACAGGGGACCGCTGCACTCTGTATATTATGCTTTATATTTAGGTTACATAGTCTGGACCACTGTGTTCTATATTCTGCGCTGTGTATTTCATTAGGTGGACCACTTCAATATGCTATACACAACATAGTCCAGACTGCTGAAATCAGTATTTGATACCATTCAACAAACAGAACAGCAAGAAATGGGCAACACATGCAGGACTACGGGGCAGTACTCTCCATTGAAGGTGGCACCCCGGCAAATGTTTACATTGTCCTGACTGCAGTTCCCTTTTTACTTCTACAGTTCTGTATCATAGAAAAAGAGAGTGAGAGGAACTAGGTTGGGTTTCACTTCTGCTATCATCTGGCAGCGCTGAGCCCATGGGACCTCTGAGCTGGTGAATGCAGGTGGGGACGGCCATGCATGAATACGTACATTCATTCTACATTCATTCCGTCTAAAGGCGTTTGCTCTGTTCTCTTTCCGCTTCACTTTGTTTTAACAAATTAAAAATATGTTTATTACGACCCAGATACAATTAGGATTGCCACCTGTCCGGGATTAACCTGGACAGTCTGGGTTTTGGGTCCTGTATGTGCTGTGCTTCAGGCCAGATGAAACCCAGACACAAGATCTCCCTCTCTCCTCGGTGTCTCTCCTCACTCTCATGGCTGCCTCTCCTAGCTGTCTCACCCGCTTTCTCTCCTGGCTGTCTCTACTCCCTCTCCTGGCTGTTTCTACTCCCTCTCCTGGCTGTCCCTCGCTCCTTCTCCTGGCTGTCTCTCCTTGCTTCCTCTCCTGGCTGTCCCTCCTCGCTCCCTCTCCTGGCTGTCTCACCTCGCTTTCTCTCCTGGCTGTCTCTACTCCCTCTCCTGGCTGTCTCTCCTTGCTTCCTCTCCTGGCTGTCGCTCCTTCTCCTGGCTGTCTCTCATTGCTCCCTCTCCTGGCTGTCTCTCCTTGGTCCCTCCCCTGTCTGTCTCTCCTTTCTCTCTCTCTTGGCTGTCTCTCCTTGTTCCCTCCTGGCTGTCTCTTCTCTCCGTCTTTCCTGGTTGTCTCTCCTCTCTCGCTCCTGGCTGCCTCGCCTCACACTCTCTTCTGGCTGTCTCTACTCCCTCTCCTGGCTGTCCCTCGCTCCTTCTCCTGGCTGTCTCTCCTTGCTCCCTCTCGTGGCTGTCTCTCCTTGCTCCCTCTCGTGGCTGTCTCTCCCTGCTCCCTCTCGTGGCTGTCTCTCCTTGCTCCCTCTCGTGGCTGTCTCTCCTTGCTCCTTCTCCTGGCTGTCCCTCCTCGCTCCTTCTCCTGGCCGTCCCTCCTCGCTCCTTCTCCTGGCTGTCTCTCCTTGCTCCTTTATTTAGCTTGTATGCAGCCAGAACTACATGAACAATGCCCTTGTTGAGTGACTTGTTATAGGAGGACAACATTCTGCCCTTGTCTGCCAATTGTGCTCCTGCGTTGTCACCCGGGCTTCCGATGGAGCTGTTTTAACACACACAGGCATGAAGCCGCCCATGCAGCCATGTCTAGAGTGCATGTAGACAAATGGCTGCGAGGAGGCTGCAGGGGATTAGCAGCACTAAGATACCAATTGATTGCAGATGATGAAAGGGGCAATTGTTTATGATATCATTGAGTTAGGGTTTACAGGTACATTATGTTTGTGTCATGTATATTTGTCTCTATATGCGGTATAAGAAAGTTCCAGGATAATAAAGGGAGATTTTTATCGGGAGACGGGTGTGTTCAGTGGGATTGGCTTCATCGCAGGCCGTTTTGTGAAGTCAATCACCTCATAGTTGGCAGGTTTTCAAGTCTTTATTGTACTTTATTGTAGCTTCATTACAGTGGTGCTGAAAAATGCCGGGCCCGCCCCGCCCGCAGGTGCCGAGTCTGCGTATGTAGTTGTAAGAGCAATAAGTGATTGAGATCGATGTGTGTCAGGACTGTCCTGGCACTCTTATGGTTATGGAACCTCCCCACCCACGAGACAGAACGAATGCTGGGACATGTTACTCAAGATGTCTGAAGAGTGTGTTGTCTCTAGCAACCAATCAGCATCTGTTCTTCATCAGTCCCACACACCCCTCCAATTTTTTATCATCACTATAGTTGAAAACGATTGTCGCTTTGACCCCATTAACTATCAGAATTTCAAACGGATGTTTCAAGAGGAACTTTTTTATTAAATTCTGCTGGTGTATGGCCATCTCAAGTGTGACTGTGCAAAGGTTGGTGGAACTGCTAAAGATCCAGACGGATGAAGATCCAGACCACTGAAGATCACGACAGCTGAAGAGCCTGACCGCTAAGGATCCAGACCGATGAAGATCCTGACCGCTGAAGATCCAGAGCGCTGAAGATCCAGACCAGACTGCTGAAGATCCAGACCAGACCGCTGAAGATCCAGACCAGACTGCTGAAGATCCAGACCAGACTGCTGAAGATCCAGACTGCTGAAGATCGAGACCAATAAAAATCCAGACCACTGAAGATCAAGACAACTGAAGATCCAGATCGCTGAAAAGTCAGACCGATGAAGATCTAGACTACTGAAGAGCCAGACCACTGAAGATCCAGAGCTGTGGGAAGGGCGCAGCAGCTCCACCCGCTACAGACTGCCTGCAGAAAACTACAGGAGGGGGCGGAGACAAGACCAGTCACCCTGTACAAGGAGAGAGCAGCAGTGACCGGTCTTTATTACAGGAGGGGGCGGAGACCAGACCAGTCACCCTGCAGAAGGAGAGAGATCAGCAGTAACTAGTCTCTATTACAGGAAGCTCCAAGTCTCACACTGGATTACTGCACAGATCTGGAAGAAATACACTGACCAAGATCCAAGGAAGAATACACAGGACTCTTGTATGAGGACAATATTTGCTGATTTGGGGGTTTAGCTATACCCTGCTTACTTGTACATGATCTGGGTGTATTTGTAATTGAATCCTATGTCGGTCCCCGTCCTCGAGCTTTCATCTCTGGGATTACGGCTAATGTTCTTTTCTTCTCTTCTCCACAGAGGAAAAAGCTTTTTGTCCAGGCTCAGTACGACTTCCGATCGGAGAAGACCCACGAGCTCTCTTTCCAGCGAGGGGAGATCATTGAGGTCATGGACAGTTCGGATCCCTGCTGGTGGAATGGAAGAATTTCCGGGAGGGTCGGCCTCTTCCCTCGAAACTACGTCAACCAGATCCACATGTGATGGAGGTGACCATCGCGCCTCTTCCTAATGACTCTGAGACTGAGGTTTGTCAGCCGGTGACAACAACCTCAACCCAACTGAGAAAAGGTGGCACACAAGGGCCACCTTCATTTTCTTATCATTGTAGTGAAAGACTTTTCTATGGATTTCATTGTTTTTTTGTTTTTTTAGCTTTATTCGTCTAGGAACAGGAAATCTTCTTTTATTATTAAAGGAACAATAATAGCACATAAAACAAATTATACTTGTATGTTGGCATCTCAAGTAATGCTCTAAAACAGGCAACCTCGGCATTCCAGCTGTGGTAAAACTACAAATTTTCTGGGAGTCATGCCTGTGGCTGTCAGAGTCTTGCAATGCCTCATGGGATTTGTAGTTCCCCCACACCTGGAGTGCCGAGGTTGCCTACCCCTGGAGTAGGGAATAGTTACTTTTTGTTTGCCCTGTTGGGGAGATTTCCCTTCACCTTCCCAGAGACACAGCAGAAAGTGAGAGGAGATCTCTCCAAAGGCAGTTTTGACCAGGACAAGTGTCCCCATTGGATGATTTCCCCTCACCTCCTGTTTCTGTTTCATGTTGGTTTTCCAATCATCATCATCGTCAGCCCATCATAGACCATGGATACCAGGACCACATAGAGGAGACAATGATCACCACAATAAATATGGTGAATCTACCAGCAGAACAGAGGTGGGCAACTCACCCAGGGGTGGGCAACTCCTGTCCTCCAGCTGCTGTGGAACTACAAATCCCATGACAGGACTGACAGTCACAGGCATGACTCCCAGAGGCAGAGGCATGTTGGGATTTGTTAAAGCACAACTGTAGGGCCAGAGTTACCCACCCCGGATATAACACTTCCACCTCCTATCCAAAATGAAAAACGTTTTGGCATGTTAAACCCCCTTCCAGCATCAGGGAAATTCCAGTTTTCAGTGCTGTGATAGTGTGACTGACAATTACTCGGACATGCAACTAGGGTGGCCACCTGTCCACGATTCACCCGGACAGTTCGGGTTTTGAATGCTGTGTCTGGGTTTCATGGCAGCAGAAACCCGAACGCATGATGTCAGGCAGACAGGGGCAACCAAAATTAGGATAGGGCTACTGGCCCCCCACTGAAAATAGACTGAACTGTGATATTTCCATATTAATAGGTGACGCTATTTACATATGAATACGTTGCGACCCATTCTTCCAAAAAAATGTCCGCGCATCGCTAGAGTGTGTTTGGGTTTCGCTTAAAGGAGAACTATGGGGTCAGGGCTTTTCCCCATAGTTTCCCAAAGGGTAACGGGAGGACACAAACTAGCGTCCTCCCGTCACCCTAAGCTCAGTGTACCGCAAGCTACAGCTCACTATATACTGAGACGCCGCAGCCGGAACGGATCCCGGCAATGCTGTCTGGATCCACCTAGCTGCGTGAGTGACAGCTGGCTATGCCTACCCGCCCCCTCCCCCGTCCGTTCCGCCAGTCAGCACTGGAGGATCGGACAGGGGAGCTGGGGAATCCCTGCAGGGAGCCGTGAGTGACAGTCACGGCTCTCTGCAGGGAGAGAATCGAGAAGTGAGCGAGCGATGGTATGTGTTCGCTCACTTCCCGATCTACTGAGCCGACCTGTGACAGTCTCATTGTCACAGGTCGGCTCAGATTATGAGGCTGAGTGAAAATCACTCGCCTCCTAATTCTCCTCTAAAGAAAAGGTGACAACCCGACATGCGACACTGTAACCAAATCAACGTGATATCATTGTTATGACACTGATACATCTTTCTTTTGCTGGTATTTAATAACCTCTTTTTTTCATCATTTGTACCATTGATATGCATTGGTCGGCCCTCAAGAGGTTCAGTGACGGCTCCATCAATGGCCCTTCATTGTTCAAAGACCCTTTATTGTTGAAGTGTGTTATTTATTAATGACATAGATGTATATAAAAACATTTTCTGGTTTTATACATAGGATTTATTTTTGTTTTGCCTGGAATGTGCCTTTTTTTGTGCCTCTGTAGACCAGCCGGCCGGACACAAATCGAAGCGGGCCGGTCATTGCTTTTAACCTCCATGGCGGTAATCCCGAGTGTGGCTTGGGGGTTCATTTTCAGTACCATAAGCAGTAACCCCCGAGCCACACTCGGGATTA